>NC_141763.1:89799848-90104348 GCF_982258835.1 Parasteatoda tepidariorum | reverse complement strand
AGAAATAAACCCTTAAAATCAGACTTATTATGGTTATATCAACAAGAACCTTGCTCTATGTCAAAACATATCTCTGTGTTAATATCAGTGTTACATATATTAATAAAATTAGACTTGTTTTTCACTTTTTCTAGCTTTATTAATTTATGTCATATTTTTTATTTTCTCAAAAATTATCATTTTAAGACATTGTAAAATAAGTGAAATTTGTATTCCATTTAAACTATTTTATGTTCAATAAAAATTATTCATAATTAGGATAATTTTTATATTTGAAAAGGATGATTTTCGATGCACTACTTGTCTTCTTGGTTCAAGGGCCCACAGCTAATGAGTTTTGTTCATCATAGCCTTTCAAATGTTTGTTGTTTTCAATTAGTAACCTTTACTAATGTTTCCATGGCCTCCTCATCAAGCCATCTCATTGGAGGTTCTTATCTAATAAATTTCTCAATTGACTTACTATTGGTCAAAAATATTTCTTAAAAGTTAAAAATTCCCTATTTTCTAACTCTCAATCTTCTTATGCCATTTCTGACTTTGTAATAAATATATTTGAGTAGAATATTAGTTAGGGAGAGTAAAAAATAAAAATTTATTATTATAAATACATTACATTTAAGATTCTCTTGAAGTGTTATGCAATACCTCAATTTTTGCTTTTTATATTTTTATGCATTTCATTAATTTCTATCACTTATTTTTATTTAATTTTTTTTTTTACAAACGGTAATCTTACTGAATGTATTATTTCTAATTGAGGCTGCAAGATATGTTAATCAAATTGCTCTGTTTCAAAAAAAGAAAAAAAAATTTAACATAAACTTGTTTGTTTAAAATTCCTGTAATTTTGCACATTTATATGAAACATGGAAGATCAAAAGTTTCAGAAACTTTTATATTAGTTACTTTATAATGATCTACGTCATTTTGGAAAGATATTTGTCACTTTCTAATGTAGTGGCTAGTAGTGTCTACTATACTAATTTTCTTTGTAATAATAGATATTTATTTTTTACAAATTTTATCTAATAGTTTAATACTTGTGCATCTAAAACAAGATTTTAATGCATTCAAACCTCCTTTAGCAACCACCTGTAATTGTAACTCTTATAAAATAATTAATCAACTATGCAATACTGTACTTAAAATAATGCATTAAAAATAAATTGACAATATATTTAATATCTTATTAGTACTTGTAATCTTACTTTTTTGTCATATTATACTGTTTGTGATTTATTCATTTTTATGATATTTGCGCATTTAATTTGTTGATAATAGCAGACATAAAATACCAGACATCTGTTAATGCCAGACTCGTCTGACTATCTGGATATGAGCTCAGAGTAGAGTCTCTTGTTATCGCCGGACAGTATTCATGTAGTTTACAATTATCCGAGAATTTCGTTTTTGTCAACTTGCCTCCCAATGAAGTAAACCAGGTTCGAATCCTAGGAATGGCTGGTTCATGCAAATTCCGCACCTGGCTTGCACCGATTACAATGCTGATATAAAATGTCCTCAGTGGTAGACGGATGATAGATTGGAGTCCCCTTGTCGTCAAACTAACTGTGGGAGATTTTTTTGTGGCTACGAAGTTGAACATTAGTAGCCGTAAACCCAAAATTGGGTCAGCTGTTCAAAAATACACTTGTAATCTCTTTATCATCAGATAATTTAGAGAGTCTCGCATTTTTTGAAAATAAGTTTTGATAAACATTCAACTGTTATCAAAAGCTCTAATATTTTTTTTATTTGCAAACAATACCTTCAAATTATTAAGAATTATTTTTTATTTAATTTCTCAAAATTTTTATTAATTAAAAGCATTTGCTGTTTTTTATTAATTTTGCCTAAAATTCAGCGTTTATTAAATAAGATTTGAATTTTTATTTAATAGGAATTATGGATGCTTCTAGAGCAAAATCTTTCTCCACCTTTCACTACTGGAGATCACATGATCAATTATGCTGACTTCAAAAAAGTGAAAAATAAGTGCCATGATAAGTTTAAGTAAGTCATTTTTTTGTAATATGCAAGATATTGCACACAGTTTTTACTCTTTTCATTGCTTTGCTTTCTCCATTATTATCAATATTTTGTTCTAAAGGCCACTAAATCTTTGTTGCAAACATTAAAGTTATTCTTTTAATTTTTTCTTTATATGCTCTTTTATTATATATTCAATATTTGTTTCAACTGCCATACAAATGTTTAAAAATTTGAATCTTATTTTTGCCTTTTTTAAAATTTTTTTTCCCCTTTTTTTCCCATTATATTCAATATTTTGTGATGAATGTTCAGATCGGAAAAATATCTGCCACTGGAAAGTTTCTCTGTTTTTTTACAAAGTGATAAAAGTAAAATAAGTATTTTATATTGGTCATCCTTATTTTTTTAAAATTGATCTTAAACTTATTTTGTAAATTTTTATTGTTAAATTTTTTGTTATAGTAAGCATACCACTTTTCAGTGCTATCTTTTTTTTTTTCCCGTCTCATAGCTGTTGAAGATTTAGTTAACAATTCAGAAGTGGAAAAATTTGATATGTTGGACTGGGCCACCATTCACAAATTGCACAAAAGTGCTTAAAGTGATCTGTTCTGCCTGATGTTTTGTTTCAGAATTTTAAGAATTGAATAATATTATAAAGATGGAAGAAAAATTTGATTAATTAAATACACTTTTTATGGAATTTTATAAGGGGTAATGGGAGCCGTTATAGTTTACTTTTATAAGAGGAAATCAAAACTTGTAATATAGAGATTTATTGATTCAAATATTTGGATATATCTCTTTGTACAGTTTATTTAAAATGTTTCTAACCTTATATAATTACCACAAAATGTTTAAAATTGGGATTATTAATATGAATTTTTATGAAAAATTTAGTTGTATTCAAGATTAATGAAACACGAAAAATATTAAGTTTTCCTTCTTAAATAATAAACTAAATTATTATTTTGGACCATATTAAATCATCCAATTGACTCATAGTAAGAAATTAAAGTAACAAAAGTTTAATAAGTTATAATATTTTAAAACAACCTACAGAGAAGAGACATTCTCAAACTTAAAATGAAATTATCGGATCTGTTTGTGAAAACGAAAATGCTTTTGATTTAATCTGTGTTTTATTTTATACTATAGTTAATTCTTTTAATTAATGGTTCTTATTATAGTATAATTTGCAATTAATATTAATAATATTTTGAAAAGCATGTTTCTTAAGTTTTATGTTACCTCACTAATAATTTAGTTTTTTTTTTAACTGCTAGCGATTTGTATGTTAATCATGATTTTTTGTCATTTAGATCATATTTTACTGCAAAGAATTTCTGTAAGCTTTTACAGAATGATAAAAGTGGGCGAGTTTCAATTCGTCATTTTTTCAATTATGTAATGAGAAAAGTATGGCTCCATCAGACGAGAATCGGTTTGTCATTTTATGATGTAGCTGGCCAAGGTTATCTAAGAGAAATGGTAAGCTTTTTAAATTATTCGTTTGAAATATTTTTCATATTTTTATACTTGTGGAACTAAAAAAAAAACTTATTTAAATCTTTATATATTAAAAATTAACTGAAATTTTATGATTTCAATATATTTTGCAAAGTAATTGACATTCAAGGCTCTTTAGTTTCAGATTGACTGTTCTGTGTCATTTATAACAAACTGGATTATTACCGTTTAATGTGGAAATCTGCCTTGTCTATTGAATTTCAAATGGCAACTTTTTCTTACAAAATATATGTTTTTAATCTTCAAAGTTTGTGTAAAATTCTAATATTTTTCAGCTTTTTAAAGAATTTTTACTGTATTATAAAAAAAAAAGTTTCAGTAAATTTTGCTTTTTAGCTCCAAACTGTTTAAAAACAATTTCAAGAACGTAAAAATACAATAATGGTTATCATATACAACTAATTTTGATTCTGTTGCTTTTCACTTTATCTATCTTTAAATAATAAGAGCTTTAAGCGAATAAGAGCTTAAATAATAAGAGCTACTAAAAAAATTCTATTTTCAAACCACATCTGTTACCTTACATCTGTTAAAATTATTGTTTATGTCTCTTTTTAAAATTGGTAAGGGACATTGCTTATTTCTTTTATTAGCTGCAATAGATTAATTGTTGTGAAAGAATGAGTTAAAATTCAGTTGGTGTTCTACTAAGAAGCCTCTTTCTTAATCTTGCCTTAATCTTGGATTCGTAATTTTCCCCCCTAATTTTTTTTAGTATTAAGTCGTATCTTGATCCATTGTTCATGCATCTTTTGTTTCCCGTATGTATCATCTTGTTTAAACAGGCCCATCACATTCTTCTATTAATACAGTGAATTCGCGATAACTCGAATCTGATAGGACTGACGAAAAACTTCGACATATCGGAAGTTCGACTTACCGTTAGTTTCGGTTTTGGACTTTCAAAATATTATCGGATTATTTAATTAATGCTTATTAATTACAAATCTTCTAAATGCTTACAATATTTAAGATCATTTTTCTAACAAGCCATTTACGATAAGACTGTTTAAGCACTTTATGATACCCTGGTCCATCGGCTGCAACTTTGCTGTTGTGTTTGGCGGGACAAGTTTACTGCTTACAAATTAGGTAGATAACTATGCGTTGTGCATTTATCCATAAAAAGTATCACTTTTCTTTTTTTAGCGAAGAATTTCCGATCCAATTTTCTTACATAGTCTTCAAATAAAACTGATGTCATCCAAAACTTTTTGTTAGACTTCTAATCCAAAGAATACGTTTTTACATTCTTGAAACATCGGGGATTTCGGTATTTTCCTCCAACTAGGACAGTCAAACGATCCTTGCTCATTTTACCCCCCGAGCAGTTTTCATCCTTAAACATAGTCTTATTTGGAAGACATTTAAAAAATAAACCCATTTAATCAATATTGAAAACACCATTTTAACTGTATCCTTGAAGTAAATTTGGTAACGTTTCATTTAACCACTGTTCACATATTTCAAGAGGGACAGCTTTAGCTTCTCCATGAAGAGTGCGAAAGACATTGTGCGTGTGTTGCAAAGGAAGGGGCAAGATATCAGCTCCTAGGTTTTTCTTTTTGCTTTAAGAGACCCAAAAAAAAATCGAGTTAAAGGGAGTAAAATTCGAGTAATCGAGAATAATTAACATGAAATTGAAGATAAAAGGGTCGGGACTTCATAAAAATATCGAGTTATAGTAATATTCGAGTTATCGTACTTCGAGTTATAGCGAATTGACTGTAATATCCATTTAGGTCGCTTTAGTCTATCGTTCAGAAATTCTACTGGCATTAAAAAAAATTAAAGTTATTTTGTTTAAAGAAGAAAAACAGTAATTGAGTCCTAATGCAAATAATGAAAAGGAAAATATTTTTTTTGTTTGTTTTTAAGTAAAAGGTCATAAAAAGCATGTTTAATGTTTATGCATTAGTATATGAAGATGTTTAAGCTTGTGGTTCACGAAATGGTTATAGAAGGACACAGTGAAGCAGTTTAAGAGAATAAAATGGAACCACAAGTGATTTTAAACATTAGCAGAAGACCCTTTCAAAAAATGAGGAACTTTCTGTATTCGCACAAACTACGGAAAATAAGCAGCAATCTGTAACAAAAGTTAAATTGTTAATTAATAAATCTTATTAATGATTTATCCAAATTTAATTTTACTTTTAAAGTCATATTTGAGCTCTAGCACAGTCTATTTAAGTTTTTATATCAATTGCTGACTTTTGCAGCTCTATTTTGATAGCAAACACCAGTTTCTTCTTGGGCACTAATGCTGCACCCAGACATTGAAATTCCTCATCATTTTCCATTTCTTTTTCAAGGTACATGTCAAAAGTTTTACTATTTCGTAATCCAATTAATTCTGCATTTTTGGCTATAAAATTATTTTTTATTTCTGTAAATCTTCTTTCATGACAAAAGCACAATATCGTCTGCAACATCAGAACCTTTCAAACAGAGGTAAAATTCCATTTAATTCCTAACTGTTCCTTAGTTATTTAGTTTGTGAAAAAGGAATCAGTTGGTTTTCTGTCCACTTCAACAAAAGCTATTACTGTACGGTCCTTAAATGATAAAATTTCTGTGATATGCCGTAAAGTTGTAGAATTTGTCATTCTTGTTCTAGAGAAGCATTGGGTCTAAATTTTGGGGTAGAATTTACCCTCAATGCCTTTGTACATATCTTTCTTATTGCTGAGTTTTCACATTCTCTGAAGCTATTTATATTCTTTTTGTTGCATTTTTCAGATTTCCATCTTATTTAATTTTAACTCTGTTTTTTCTGTTTAGATAGTAAGATAATATATATTTTAAATAGGGACCTACTCTTGGGTAAATAAGATCTAGAAATTTGGGAGTCCTAGGTCGTAAAAACCCATAATTCCAAAATATATCATAATGCTGATACATATTAATCTCTCTTCATGCAACTAATTGTTTATCTAATGCTAATATACCTTTACTTGTGTTCTCTCTTCTCACAATCTCTCAACAAATTTTAAATTTTTAGGAATTTATATATTCCCCCCCCCCAAAAAAAATTTAATTGTAACTTTTTTAATTCTATAATTTACTATATCATAATGTTGTCTAAAATTTATGATTTTTTTTACAGGACCTTGAAAATTATATTTTGGAGTTAATTCCTACTTTACCTCAGGTAATACTATTGGAATTTGTTTCAGTTAGTTGTTCTCATATTTAATTGCATTTTTTCCATTTAACTTTTATTATTGTGTATTCTAATTATATTTTTTAAATTTTGTTGTATTTAGTTTTAATTATTTGCATTTATCAATTTACCTGGTTTCTCAAAAATGGTTAAAGGCACTGAAAATTTAAGAAACATGGAAAGAGACAATTGAATGTGCTCTACTAAGGAGCAAACAAATTTATCCCTATCAAGTTGCAAAATTATTTGAAAAGTTACTCAATAGATGGCACTTGGGAATCCATACAATGTTTTCTGCTGCTCCATATTAGACTATTTAACCTGAAATATTTTTAAAGAGGTTGTTAATTTTGAACTCAAGTATTTTGATTCTGTTTATGTTTTTGCATTATATGGTAGTTTTTTTTCGAAAATACGGTTTTATATCTTTTCTCAATTAACAGTCCTATAGTAGATTGATGGTAAGATATAGTTCCCAGTAGAACACCAAAGTCAATCATCATTGCCAGTGAGCAGGTGGGTGACCAATTTCACCTGCCTGTGAAGGGAGGGAGTCTGTGCGGTATTCATAAACTGTTCAATTGTAAAGCGTTCAACTTCGCTCGCAGGTCATCTTGATACTAAATCGGGAGAGCTACTCTTTCAGCAGAGGATCAAAATTGTGATGATCCTCAGGTATGCTTCAATAGTCACCATTTGTCTATTGTGCTGCTGTAGTTCAATGTAGATAAAGTACTACAATTATTTCTCAGGTAACAGCGCCATCTGAAAACAAACTTCGTAACTAGTATTAAACTTGGTGAGAAGAATATCTAGTTTCCTATGCAGAATGTAGATAACCGTTCATTTTTATATCGTTTGATTCCTCTTTTATTTATTTTACAATTTATGGTACACATGGTAATTTAGTTATAAGTATGCATTTTTAATCAATCTTTCTTTAGTTTACATTTGATTGTATGTTTTTTAAACTTCATCAGATGATTTTAAAGAAATTATGAAATTGCAGCTGGATGGACTGGAAACATCTTTTCACTCATTTTATGTCTGCACAGCAGTTAGAAAGTTTTTCTTTTTCTTGGATCCATTGAGAACAAATAAAGTAAAGATCCAAGATATCTTGGCCTGCAGTTTCTTGGATGATTTATTGGAGGTAGTAATGTCTTATTTCTATTAGAATTTTATTGCTTTTTATTATACTTCATCATAAGTGTTGTTTTTTACTACTTATTATTTAAAACTGATCTTTGGTGTTATTTTGTACTATATTATTTTTGAGTAGTAAAACAGTAAAGAGTTTGAGTAATAAAGCATATTAATAAATTGTAAATTATTTTCTGTTAAAACAACTATTTTCTTTATTTTGTACCTTTGTTATGATTGCATAACTTCTTTAAAAAATGTGGTAAAATACTAGTTTCAACTTCAAGTAAATCATTTAAAACAATTCTTGTGGTATTTGATGTTAAAAATATTAACTATTGTATATTAAAAACTTTTTGATGTCATAAAAGGAAACAGTTACCTTTTTGTTGGCAGAGGTTTTGTAAAGACTAAAAATAAATAAATAAATAAAAATTCTTAATCTGCAACAATATATATGTATATATAAATATAAAGAGAGAGAGAGTTTCGTTTTTATTAAGAAGCATCATCATCACAATTGAGACAAGCTCTAAATTGGTGCTGATAATGTTGCTTTTTAATAAGATAATGTCACTATTATTTTATTTTTAGTGTTGCAAACTATTTTTTGACTTAGTAAATATTGTTATTTTATGTAGTTTTAATTTTTATCTAAATTTTCAAATGTTTTCCAAAGTATTGCCTTAAAGAGTTTCTAAAATGACCTTTAATTTAAGTAAAATTATCTTAGACGATCATGTTTTTCTTTGAAACCTTCAAAAAACTAATTGTAATTGTGAAAAAGTAAATAATAG
Organism: Parasteatoda tepidariorum; assembly: GCF_982258835.1. Classification (NCBI taxonomy): domain Eukaryota; kingdom Metazoa; phylum Arthropoda; class Arachnida; order Araneae; family Theridiidae; genus Parasteatoda; species Parasteatoda tepidariorum. The sequence goes on along the minus strand of NC_141763.1, from coordinate 90,095,717 downwards.
CAATTTATTAGTCAAACAAAAAAAAAAAAAAAATCAAGCAAAAAAAAAAAAAAATCAAGCAAAATAGATAGTTTGCAAAATAAAAAATGTACAATTTCATCAGTTGTCAATTTTTATAAATTTTGAGTGCATTACAGAAAGATGTCAAACAAATTGAAAATACTTTTTATCAATTTTCTTATTTTTATATAAGACATATTAAAAAGTTTTGAGATTACCTACTCTGGTTTTATTGGCCCACCTAATGTAGCTGTGAGCAATGAGAAGTCTCACTTAGAAAAGAAGAGGTAGGGTAATAATGTATAAGTAAAGTTATTCGTCATGACTCATTTATGTATTATTTAAAACTATGCATTATTTGCATCTTACAGTGAATTTTCAGTAAAATATATATGTCATACTATTCATTTTTAGTATTAAACAATTGCATTTAATATTTTTCATTCATGCTGATATTGTTATTTTACTAGTATTCTTGTGCTTTCATTATTTTTGTATCAGTATTGTATTGTTATTCAATATTAAGGAAACTAGGTAATGATTTATTATATTCTTATTTTTGTCTCACTTATATTAATTTGATATCTATAATTTTTGCTATACCTTTGAAGAGAATTTATTAAGGGCAATGATTTCAGTACAACCTTCATAAAATTTACTCTTAATTTATGTAGTTACGAGACGAAACACTTCCTAAAGACGTTCAAGAGGCTAATTGGTTTTCTGCTCCATCTGCTCTGCGTGTGTATGGTCAGTACCTTAATCTAGACACAGATCACAATGGCATGTTAAGCAAGGAAGAATTAGCTAGGTATTTTTCTTGTAATAAGATTATTTTTCTGCTATATTTCAATATTTTTATTTTCTATGTTTCTGCTATATTTGTTACCTACTACATTCACTGATTAATTTTGAAAAGCTATTTTAATCTTTTAAATTTCATATTCTATGTTAGCTGCTTGGAAACAGTTTATTTTCATATAACTTCGGACAGAAGTTTGAAAAAAAAATTATGAGCTTAAAAAAAGAGCCAATTATAAATCTTGGTGATCTCTACATATTATAGTCCAGACAGAAAGCTTTTGAAAACTAAGAAAAAGTTTACCTTCTCGACTAATGGTCTCTAATTGCATTGCTGCTATTTTTAACGTTTCTCAATAACTCTACTTTTAGTAACATGGTTTACAATTTGTAGACTGACTCTTAATTGTTCAGTTGAGAAAAACTTATAGTAGCTCGATGATTTTGATAGACTTTGGAAACTACAGGTTCTTCAGATCCTGGAGTATAAAATTTCTGGGTCATTTCGCATCTACCAAAAATTACTATAATCGAATAAAAAATACTGATTTGTTTAGAAAATTCCATTTGACGTAATTTTGTGGAGCGAGTTAAATATATATTTCTCTTTTTAATATAATCGCATTTGGCAAGGTGGCAAAGACTAAGCGCGGGCCATGCATATCAAACTCGTGAAGAATTAAATGTGTTTCTCCTTCATAAATAAATGAAGAAACAACTGTATTATAGAGTCAATTTGTAGGTGAAGGTGAATTTTGTTTATCATGTTTGTTTAAATTTTTTTTTTCATTTTAGGTATGGAACTGGAACTTTGACACCAATTTTTATTGAAAGGGTATTCCAGGAGTGTCTAACCTATGACAGAGAGATGGTAACTCATTCATTACTTAATACTTAATAACTCTTCATTACTTAATAACTCTTCATTACTTAACTCTTCATTACTTAATATTTCACTCTATTTCAACTACTGTTATGTTTATGTAAAGAAAATGTAAAATCTTATGTAAAATGTTTATGTAAAGAAACTAACCTCTCATATTTTGAAAAGGTAAATTGTTTGATCTTTTCTGTGTCTATTCCTTTTTTTTTTCTTCCTCTTACAAGCACTATTTTTAAGTAGTTCTTTTATTTCAGAAATAAAAATGAATATTATTTGTATTATACCTATGTTCTTCACTCCCATTTCACAAACTAATTTTTTTAACTCCATAAAATTTAAAGCAGAGAGAAAATTATTGGAAACAGAGAGAGAAAAATATTGTGTGTTCAATTTTGTGAGGCTTTCTGTTTTAATATTCCTGGTAAAATAAAATTTCAAATTCAAAGTTTTATGAATAAGTAACAATTTTACTAATAAGGAACAATTTGATAAGCAAATAATAGTTTTGTAAATAAATAATAGTTTTATAAATGATAAATGTAAATCACGAATCTTAGAAATATGAAATATTTCTAATTTGTGCTCCAGTTCACAACTTGTTTATTATTTAAGATTGAGATACAATAGTAAAACTTTGAGCTATCATTGACTGGACTTAGAATCTCAATAGTAATAATCCAATACTGGCCTACCGGACTGTGAAGGGGTCAGGGAATTGGCTTTGTATCAGAAAGGTTCTGGGTCTTTGAACAAGGCATGGATGTTCTTTCATTCTCTGTACTATCTGTCCTTACTGTGGGAGTAACCTGGACACTCCTTGTATTGTTCCCCTGAAAGGGTGGCCAACAAATCTGCCCTTATATGCCTGAATTGACGAATGTCAACCCAAGTGGCCATTGGAAAAAAGAATCGCAATAGCGGTTTGATGCCTTATGCATCAATGGATACCAACTTGTCTGGAAAATAAAAATGGTCAGTTTACAATGCTGACCACATTGCCACCACCAAGCCGTTGATTCCTGAATGGTAGAGACTTAATCTTCATAACTTCCATGGCTTTTAAGAGACTGCTGTGGGAATGCTATTTTATTTTAGATTACCTGAACAAATGATTTCTGAATTTCTTCAGGTAGGCATGTTTTTTTTGAAAAATCTCTATTCAATGTAAGGTTGGCAATACTTTATTTGTTAAAAAGAATTATTTATATACTATAATTTTTTTGATTATCTCCTCCTATAATACAAATCACTCTTGTTTTATGAATTAAATAAGTAAGGCTTGAACTAATTGAAATAAAAAAAATTTAAATAAATAATTATAAAGGAAGGCAACTGAGATTTTTAGTGCCCTCTTTTTATTATTTTTCCTTAGCTTTAAAACTTAGTAACAAAGTTTATCAACAGATGGTACTGCTGACTTAAAAAAACTATTTATGTTTTCTACTGCAAAACAAACTTAGTTCAATATTTATATAGTTCTATATATATTTCTTAGATTATTTATTTATATGGATGTCGCTTTGCACGTCATTGTTGTAAATGCTGTTTGTTTTGAAAATTTGGTTTAAAGTTGGTGGTGCCATCTATTCAAGAACTTGGAAACTTAATTTTAAATCTTGATGAGATTAAATTTCTCGTTTTCTAAGAACACAACAAACTGTGCATTCTTTCCATCTTCAGATGTTTTTATTTAATTCAATTTTCAAATTGTCAGTCATTTTGTTTTGGATAACTGTCCATTTTGAGTGATAAATAAAACATTATGTTAATTCTTTTTAATAATTTTCTCAAATTTTAAAGTCCTTAAAATGTGTATGCATTATTTAAAAAATTTTACACTTTTACTAATTTACATTTAATAAAAATCTTGATAAATTTAAATTTCTTTCTAGGACTATAAGACCTACTTAGATTTTGTTTTGGCTTTAGAAAATAGAAAGGAACCTCAGGCATTGCAGTATTTTTTCAGACTCTTAGATATTGAACAGAAAAACTACCTCAGTGTGTTTGATTTTAATTATTTCTTTAGGGTAAGCATTTAAAGAAATATTTTACTGTATGATTGCTATTATAAATAATTTTTGTCTAAACTTGTACATTATGTATTTTTGATGTGTTTTCTTGCGAATTTAAAAATATACTATTAAATATTATATGATTTTCTAGTTATCTTTTCTTCTTTAGAATTCTTTAATATTTTATTTTCAATGACTTCTTAAACTTTTTATTTCACACCAGTTTGTGTTTTACATATTTTTAAGATTTTTTTTTTCTCAAACGATAGAATTATAAATCAGCTTATTTTAGGCAGGTTCAAAATTTCAGAATTGAATTTTGTCATCAATGGTTTAATTTAAGTTAAAATTATATGTATATTTTTTTTTTTTTCAAATTATGGTCTATAATATTTTGAAGTAATTTAGTTAATTAGATTTCATTAGTGGGATTTCAATTTGTTGGTTTCATTTTATAACAAATTCATTTGCTTTTAAATAAGCATAAATTTTATATCTTTTTTTAGTTCAAACACTAAAACCCTCAGTTTAATATGCTGAAAATGTTAAATAAAATGCTTAAATTTTACGTTCAAGTTGCTTGAAGAGACAGGTTTTTTCTTCACTTTAGAAATTATTTAATTTCAAGAAGTGCTTCAAAATAAATTTTTTTTCTATGCTAATATGAACAATATTTTTAGCTGTTTAGAATTTTCAATGTTTTTTTAAATGTAAAAAATTAAAAATATTCATTAAAATTATTTGCACTGTGAAATTTTAATAATCATCTGTGATGAATCATCTTCAGAGTATTAACAGATTGTGCCCTGAAGAAGATGCTCCAGAGTTGCACTGAAACTTGTATTCTGTTTGGACTTTTTTAATTCTAATTTTATTCTATGTTTGAGTTTTATTGTTTGCTTTTATCTTTTTTAGCATCATCAGGATTAGAATGTTGGTGCCTAAAAATTCTTAAAAAATGCAATAAAAAAACCTCTGAAAACCATCAAGAATGATCTTAGGAAAAATAATGCCCTAAAAATTTTTAGAAAACAGGTTTTATGTTAGTTTTTATTTTTAAAGTTATAAATTGTAACTTGTATTTTTAAGTTTAATGAAAAATATGGTAATAATTTAGGTTAATATGCAATTTATGAATAAAATCAACTGTCAATAATCATTCAATAAAGATAAATAAAAATTAGTTATTTTTGTTAACATTGTCTTCAAGAAGATCTGAATTGCATATTTTATTATCAAATGTTTTTAATTATCTTAAAATTAAAAGATTGTCCAAAAGCAATTTCTTATATCTTAAATCTACACCTGTTATTAGAGAAAATTTGAAATAAAAAAAAATTTCAATGCAAAATTTACACCAATTTATAAAAAGAAAAATTTTTTTACTAACAAAATGCTCTTAAAATGAAAATTACCCTTCAAAATTCATAAAAAAAATTTCAAAAAAGGTAGAAAAAATCTAAAATATAAAAAAATTACAAAAAACGCTATGAATAATGCCTAATAAAGAAAAATACCAAATATGCAAAAAAGGAAGGAAAAAAAAAGCATTTATTATCAACATTCTAGTCCTGATCATTGCACAGTTTTTATTTTTCTTAACATGTGAAAATAATAGATTGTATTTTAATTCAAGCTTTTAATTGAACCAAATTATTAGGCTATCCAAGAGCAAATGAGAGCTCACGGTCAAGAACCCGTCCTTTTTGAAGATGTTAAAGATGAAATATTTGATATGATCAAGCCAGCTGATCCACTTAAAGTCACTTTACAAGATCTGATTTTAAGGTATCTTTAAGTAATTGTAGTTCGTGATGTTTTAAAAAATATTTTCTTCAAAATATTGACGAGAATAATAAAATTCGATATGCTCCGAATGCTCAAAAATAGGCGCTCATTCTTAATTTAAAAAAAAAAAGTGATTTGTAGTAGATAAAGTAAAGTTGAGAACAAAAATGGAAAATAAGGGGGGAAAACAAAACTAGAAAAACCACAGTGGCAGAGAGGCAAATCAGTTCGAAGTGCATTTCTACACTCTACGGAGTGATGAGGAATTCATATTGTTAACAAGAAAATTTGCATTCGTATAAAAAAAACTAGATTTTCTATTTTTTTTTTTAAATATTTTTTTACTCTTAGCTACCAAGGTTTTTCTAGTCATGTTTTTTATCTTTCTTTTCCATTTTTCGTCCACAACTTTGTATTTTCTGCATCAAACCACTTTTATTTCGTCATTCACAATAGGGGCCTATTTTTTAGCACTGGAATCATGTCTACTTTTAATACAATCTTCAATATTTTGAAGCAAAGGAAGTTTTTAAATTATGAAGTATTTCTTTCCACTTCAGATTATTCATTTAATATTTAGTAGATGTTTCAAGAAATTCTGTAAATAAAATTTTTTTTTTCCTTCCAATTTCAAGTTCTAAACGTTGCTTGCTTTCTTCTATGAAAAGTTTCGTTTATTAAAAGTAAATTTTTTGTCGTAAGTTTCATGCCATTTTCAGCATTTAGAAATTTTATATTAAAATTTTGTTTCTTGCTTTGCTAGTAATAAACATATAATTTAAAATATGATATTTATAATCGTGATACTAATAGTTTTTGTCTTCAAAAAAAATTTTTGTAAGGGAATTGAAAGAAAAAAAAAGTTTAAAGAATAATTCTATTTACCTTATTTCGTGTTTAAACTATATTATTCTTGTAAAAAAATTGAAAAAAGTAACTGATGTAAAAGATACATTTTGAGGAAGGTAAATTCAATGAAAAAAATATAATTAGATCAAAATGGCTATTTATTAGAAAATAGAAATGGTTTTGATTTAAAAATGGTTTTGATTTAAAAATGGTTTTGATTTAAAAATGGTTTTGATTTAAAATCACATTTTGTAGTTGAGTAATTTTTTGTTTTCTGAAAAACTTACTTCTTGTAACAATTTTTTTTTTAAAAATCAGAATAGTTTAACTTCTTCATAAAATATCTATTTTTACTTTATGTAAATTTCCAAATAGTTTTGAATTTTTTTAAGAATATCATCTAAAATTATTTTATAATGTAATTATTAGTGATAAAAACATTTTTCTTTTTTAATTCATTTTAATATTTTTCATGTTCCAGTGGTCAAGGTGATACAGTTGTGAGTATTTTAATTGACTTGAATGGGTTCTGGACTTATGAAAATCGTGAAGTTTTAGTTGCAGAGAGTAATGATGAAGCAGATGTTTGACATCAACTTTTGTATAGATTTAATGCTCATGTTTCATACAGACGCACATGCACAATGTTTTTACTTTAGCACCTTTTTTTTAATTGATTGCAAAATAAGTCATTGGAAAATAGAAACCACATTTGTTTTTTGACGAAGCACACTAGTGATGTTGAAAATATTTACATTAATGGGAACGTTCGTCTTCTGTTTATTGTTTCCTTCTGGGTTGGCTTGATTTAAATCATTTGATTTTTTTAAAAAAGACCTTTAAATTAACTGATTTTTTTTTAAAATATTGGTTTAAATCAACTGATTTTTTAAAAAAATCATAGATTTAAATAAATTGATTTTTTTTTAAAATCATTGATTTAAATTAACTTAATTTTTTTAAAATCATTGATTTAAATCATTTGATATTTTTTTTAAACAACTGATTTAAATCACTTGATTTTTTTAAAAATAAATCATTAATTTGATCATCAGTTCATCATTGATCCTTTTTAAAAACATCAAGTGATTTAAATCAATTGATTTTTTTAAATTTAAAAATAACTTTATCTGAGTCAAAAATATCTTTTGCTAGCATAATTGATCAATATATTCTTAAAATTTTGATTTTTTAATAAAACTGATTTTATTGATATCAACGATTTTATCCAAAGAAATAATAATAGAGAATAAGGCATTCTATTTAACGTTCAAAAAAGACTGAAAATATAAGATTAAATGAGTATTAAACTAATGTGAAATTTTCTAAATTATAAATTTCTATTAGCTGCATGTAAAATATTATAATTTAATTTTACCAATATCAGTTTTGTTTTGTGTTTATTTAAACACAAATAGTTTTAGAAGTTACAAAAGTGTTACAAAAGTGTTAGTTTGTGTAAATAATGAAAAAAAGACTTGTTCTGACATTAGTAATTGAGAATGCTTTTTCTGGCATTTTATGTTTTAACTGAATATATTCTTCATTTGATATCTAACTGACAAATTGTGTCATTGTTTTTACAAATTAATATAAGTATTGAATTAAAATAATTATGATTTTTTGCATTGATTAATTTGTTATTATTATGTAATAGTTTTAACCATCATAGTTCAAAATATTAGACACTTAAGTTTAAGATTGTTTTTTAATAATATTCAGCTTTGATTTATATGTGTAAAAAAATCTGATTTAAATTTTTAAAAAATCATGATTTTTACCAACCCTGGTTTCCCTATTTATTAACATGAGAAAATTTCTTTGTTATACAGTAAAGCATGTGAATTAAATTGTGGTTTTCTATAAGAATTGTTAAAAGGAATAATACTTTCAAATTCAGATATGAATGAAACATTGTAATTACAGTTGAACCTCGATCAACCGAGCTTCGATCAACCGAGGTTTCTGTTAACCGAGGCAATAACGAAGTCTAAGTTTTTTTTCTTCTTTTTTTTTTAACAATGCTACACCGATGTATCTCCTGTTGCTCAAAAATTGGCGCTATAGGGCAGCCCATGATAGAAATTCTGGACTTTTTCAACGAAAGGTAACAGACTTTTTTAAAAGAATGTAAATTTAACAAATTAATGTACATTAAATTTTAAAAATACAATATTTTCGTGAGGTTTGTGCTATTTTTGAGAATGCGTCTTTCGATATTTAACTACGTATAGTTAAAAAAAATTCAATTTTACTTTTTAAAATTTACTACTAGAGTTGATTTTCTTTTTAAATCTTTTTAGCTGTGAAACATAAGTCATATATGTTTATTTTCATCATTTAAAAAACGTTCTATTGTTTTTTACTTTGAAAGTAGTTAAATTCACAAGCACGGAAGGTTTTTATACATGGTTTCTATTAACCGAGATTTCCGATAACCGAGGTACTAGCGGTCCCAATTAGCTCGGATAATCGAGGTCTTACTGTACTTATACACAACATGATTTATGTCAATTTTTTTGAAAAATTTTGCGTGCTTTTTACATTGTTTAAACAAACTATAATACTTATTTTTTAATTTAAAAAGGAAACACATGATGTTTATGCATATAATTTTATGATATACGAAATTTATTGATAAAAATTTTGTAAATATTTTCATTATATTGTATGTATCTATACATTCATATTTCATTCACCATGTAATATTTATAATTAAAGTCATTAATTATAGTTAAATAATATGTTCAAATAAATCTAGTTATTTTTCTACAAAATCTTGTTTGTTTTCTTATTGTTTTATTTATTTTTCGTAAAAAAAAAACATAGATCAAGCTGGTTTATTCTTTTAAAAAAAATTAAATTTCATAATTTTTCTTTTCAGTTGTCTAATAAATCCTGCCAAGATTCTTACAAATGTTGAGTAATTTTGAAAATTTTAATCTGGGTGTAATGTTTTTTTTTTTTAAATAAAAAATATTATAATGCATTAAATTGATGCCAAAAAAAAGGAAGGAAACAAACATGAATAAAGCTACTGTGCTTTGTTCATGTTGATTTACTTTATTCATAAGTTCAGCCTTTATCTTTATGTGGAAATTCAAAGTATATATATTTTTTCTCTTTCTGGGCATCCTAATTGTATGAAAATGCTATAAAATCATTTAATTAATTGAAATTTCTCAAAAATTTCAAATAAATGCTCATCTTTTTCATAAAATTCAAAATAAAAATATTTCATAAGCACTCTAAAACATGATGAAATTAGTATGAAAAATAATATATTAAATCAATGCAAAAATTAAAGTAAATTATCCTTCGTTTTGTTCACCCAAAATTTATGATACTGTATATAAATGATTTAACTACTAAAATGATTAAATTATTAAATGATGATTTAATTAATAGAAATTTCTCTCACTTCATAAATATTTTAATGCGTTTAACATGCTTGGAGTGTGCAAAACATTCTTGTCACCTGCACAAACGATTGGGAGGAAATGAAATAACATGTTTTGTTTTGAATATTTTGTTTTAATGCAGAAGTTTCATGGTAGATATCTTTAACTGATTTGCCTGTACATACGTGCTAAACTAAATTAGCCCTACAGATCTGATCATGCGCTGTATGGTCTTTGATAATTTTTTCTTTTTTTCTTTCTAGTTTTCCTGTATTTTTAATTAAAAATATTTTTTGATAATTAAAAATAAATTTTGATAGTTAGAAATACAGGATAGGGAAATTAGGTAAAATATGTTTCAACAGATGGCGTTGCTTGTCCATGTCCATGAAACGTTTTTCCTATGGGTTTTCTTTCAGAGAAAGGAAGTGGGAATGAATTTATTTCTCCTGAAATTTCAGTTACATTGTCTGCAACTTTCATAAATTGCAAATGTAATTGCATTTTTTTTCTTCTCTTTTTTGAAATTCTTTTTTTCATTGCATATAAAATGTACCTGCGAAAAACAAACATTTAGGTATATTTGTACTTCTAAGTTATAAAATAAAAAATAGTCTAAAAACATAAAAAGTGAAGTAAAAAATATTCTCCCGTTTTCTTATTCTGTTAAATATGATGTTCAATTTTATTCAACAAAAAATTAATCTTTTTTGTAAATATTTTAGGTTTAAAAAAAATTAACCAGTTAAAGAATGAATGAGTATTTGAAATATATTCATTTCATTTGAATGTTTATTCAATGAATTTTATTAATAAATTTTGCTCAGTTTCAGTATTGGTTCAGATTGTATTGATTGAAATACTCAAAATATACTTAATTTAATATCATTCTTACAACAGTCTAAAGTTATTAGATAAAATAAATTACAAAAGCTTCATGTAAATCTCTATTATGATTTTTAATAAATATTACATATGCATGAACTCAAGCTAGGTTAAAAAATAAGCTTTTGTCTATCAAGGTAAACTGTTTATATTCTCTTTTGTTTAAATGGAAATTTTATTTTATAATACGTATTATGTAAAAAATCAAACTCTAGTTTAATTTGGGCCTGTTCTTTAATTTTTTTGTTGCATATTATTTTGTAGCATTTTATTTGATAAAAAAAGGAAAGAGCAATGTGAAAAGGTTATTCGTGTATTATCGTTCCATTATATTTTATTGAAAAAAAAATCTGAAAATGATTTTAAGGATTTGTTTGTTTTTTTTTAAAAAAATTGGTGCCTCTTTTGTCACAGAAAATATTAGCTACAAATAAATCAGGCGGTATAAAAACACTTTTATAAGTTGTATCATATAGTGTTTTCCCTTAATATCTGTACTGAATTTAAAAGCGGATTTTGACATTTTTTTAAAAAAAATATGTGAGGATAGAGTTTTACCCTTTCCTGCACCAATTTTCACTTTTAAGTACTTTTAATATAACCTTATCTTAAATATGCTAATTAATTAGTGCAGACGTTATCTTAAATTCGAAATTATTCACGGAGGCATACTTTCCCGGAATAAACATATTTTTTCTTCGATGGATTTCGTTTCTTGGCCTTCAAAATATAAGGAGTAATCGCAATATAGAATTAGAATTAATAGTTTAGTCAGGAGAGTAGTCCAAAGTTTCGACCCCTTAACCTTAGTTCCACTTTTGCGTATTTAGCTATATCTCGCCAAGTTTATAAACTGATGGAAATTTTTTCTCACTTATTACAAAATTCGTTGATTCAAAGGTATTTCCTTGTAAATTTTTTTTTAATAATTATTTATCATTTTATTTAATATTGATCAAAAATCTTTTGAAATGTAACGTGTTCAATTTTCTACATCATTTTAAACTATGTAATTTGAAATGGCAATGAAATATTAAACTTGAACAAAATCGATTAAGTAGTTTCTGAGTTATAAAATTCCCAAAGAAGCCACATTTTTAAACTTACATTTTTCAAAACCTATCCGACACATTTTCCTTCAAATTTTTCGTTCCGTTATTTCAAATTACACAACTTAAATTGTTTTAAAAATTGCATATCTTACACTTTAAAAATGTTTCGACACTAAATAAAATAATATTTAAAACTTATTAATTACTTACATTTTTTTGGAGAAACGAATTTCATACGTTTCGTTCACTAAATAAATTCGATGCTAAAAACTTTTTTTTTTTATTATCTGTATTGAATTCTTCAACTTAAAAATACAAATTATTATATTTTTTAGTACTAAAGCGTGAAACACGGGGAATAGTTAATTTAGACCTCCGTAGAAAATCCCCCCCCCCCATGTCTTCCATAAGTGAAGCGCCCTTCGTATATAGCATTATGTGTGACAAAACTAAAACGATTTTCTACTTTTTAGTGCACTTGAAAAAACTGTGTTTTTAATCTTTCTTTTTGTTTTTTATCCTGATTACATTTTTGTTAAATATTAAACCAAAAAAATCATATTTTTATTAAAATTAAAAAAGCAGTTTGTCAAAAAAAATTATTCACCAGAGCCGTGGTGATTTAGGGGATAAAGCATTGCCCTTCCAATCAAATGAACCGGGTTCGAATCCCAGCGATGGCTGGTTGATACGAATTCCGCACCCGGGGCTCACACCGACCCTGACGTCCTCAGTGGAAAACGAATCATGGGTGAGAGCCCCTTGCCGTCGGGCTAACTATGTGAGGTTTTCGTCTCCATGTCACGCAAATGCGGTTTAATTCTATCAAAAAGTCCTCGTAAAATTTCTCCCAATACTTGATCCAGGAGCTCCCTTGTCTTCTGGTTTTAGTTCAAAATTACAAGGCTAGAGTTGAACATTAGAAGTCGTAAACCGCAAAACTTGGGTCGACTGTTCAACGACGGTTGTAAATGTACTAATTAAAATATGTAGTACTCCAGGGGCTGGGATTGTGTTCGTGAGAACGGGAGTTCGAATCTAGCCTGCCGTAGAAGTCCTGTGTATTAAATGGTGACTGATGCTCATTAAACCTGTCGGGGTCACAAAATCCTCCAAGTTCCCATAACAAATCAATGCAACTTGGGGTATTGATCCAGGAGTTCTCTTGTCTTTTGAATTGGTTTCAAAATGACAGGACTATGGAGTTGAACCTTGGTAGTCGTGAACTCGCATTTGTGTTGGATTGTTCAACGTCGGTTATAAAATAAAATATGTAGCGTGCCCAAATTTTTAGAATTATAAATCCTACGTGGAATTAAAAATATTAGCTCAACTATTCTAAAAAAACGTTTCATTTCTGTAATTAATCATCAATTTCAAGATTCATTTACAAAGCTAAATTTATTCTGAAATGGGATGCTAAATTTATCAACAGTCATCTCTGATTAATGTCTGGAATCAATAATGGTAATTGATGACTTATTCTAAAATTAGTAGCCTATATTAATTAACTATTTATCTTGACAGTTTGATGCCGGTAGTTTGGTTAAATAGCATTTTATTCATCGTGTGCTTCAAAAAAGGAAAGTTTGTAATTCTTTTTTCATGTCAATTTTAAAGTTTTTATAGAAATTAACACGAACAATTAAAATTGCTTTCTTTTGTGTCCTAATTGTTCAAAATCCTATGTTATACAATTGAGATTTTCCAGTTGTTAAATGCGTGTAGTAAAGTTAAGTATAGTATTTTATTCGCCCCGTGACGCTTTAAAGAAACTTTTATATGTAAAAGCTCCAATATTGCCACAAAACCGATGTAATTTCTTTTCACTCGCTGGTAAGAAAAATCTGAAACAAAATGAGCTATAAGTTGGGAAAAGTGGAAGATTAAAAATGGACAATTCATTTAAATACACTGTTCAATATTTTTGTTTTAATTATGCATAATAATTTACTGCGGTAACTTAACAGCTTAGGCCTATATACAGTGACCGCAGAAGATATATACAGATATATGCTATATAGATTGCCTATCTTAAGATTGAAGGGGGGGGGGGCTCTTCTCTACCCTAAATATATATATATATATATATATATATATATATATATATATATATATATATATATATATATATATTAATCGGGTCCGAATTATCTGAACCTCACAAAACGGCTATCAAGAATTTTTTGAACCTACAATTTCAACTTCATGATTTGAATTGTTTTAAAATTAAAATAAAATTAATAAAAGTAATTGTTTACCTGAAAATTATTATCTCTCATTAAACGGTATATTTTTATTATTCTGTTTCTGTTTCACTGTATAATTCCTCTTTGGGGGGGGGGTTAATGGATGATTTGGTAGAAGTTTTCACCATGGAAATATTACAGCTAAGCTTGCTTGAAATAGATTTTTTTTTTTTTTTAGAATTCCGACAGAAAAATAATTATCTATTTTTTAATTGTAAATTTAATTACTCAAATAAAAAAGTGAAGGATTGTAATAAAAAAGGGGCTGTGTCTCCCTTCATTCATAAAATGTAAGGGGGTGAAAGGTTCTTCCATGGTCCCTCCTGCATAATAGTTTTAATGATGTCTAATATTTAACAAAAATAGGAAATGTGTCTTATCATCGAGGATTAACCTAAAGTAGGTTGTTCATTGGTTTGAAATGAACCATTTTTTTTAAAAAAAAAAATTCTGGTATACTACTCTTAATTTTTACTTACTTTGTTACTATTTTTTTTCCCTTCATTTTTATGAACTATTTGTTCTAAATACAATTTCCACGTAGCATGGAAATGTATATCAATCAAATCGTAATGTATATAATTTTAATGAATGGTTTAAGAATAAAAGGTTTCACAGATGTATATGTTGCATATTCTTAAGATTTCATTTCAAAAAGGATCATTACACATACTAAGATAGACTTAAATACATTAGGAATCAGCGAACAGGTGAAGCGAGCTCAAAATGTGACGCAATCCTAAAGCAACTGCGTTAACAGTTTCATAGTGGTGTGGACAACGAGTAGGAAATGAGCTTTAAGTACTCTTTTACTCCTTTCTGGTGCAATGTAACCATTCTGGCACCACTAACAAATGTTACTAACCGCTAGAAATGTAAAGTTAATTTCTTTTAAATGTTTAGCGACCAGAATTCTTTAGTTGATTGGTTGGAGTTTATTTGGCTTAAGAGCCAGAACTGTGCCAGTCACTAAGTTAAAATTTGTCTCTAGGCCAAACTAATATACTTTTTCTTAAAGTAGAGAATGAAGTCCTATGGTCTTAATAAACCTTTAAAGGTTGTGATGTATAGGGTCATCAAGATTGAAGATCAGGTTAAAAAGTGCCTTTTTTTTTCTCGAGCATTTGAATCGTCTACAGTAGTAAAAAATGTGTTTAATGGTGATAACAACTTGATATAGTGAACAAATTGTTGCAGGTTTGTTTTTCAATGAATGCATATGGGCATAATGGGAGCGGCCAATGCGGAGCCTGTTCATTAAAACCTGAGTTTTACGGTTAACGGATATTATTTTACAAATTCGCTTGATGTTTAATGGTGCTAAAACATTTCTGAATTATATTATGAGTACTTTTTGAAGCTACATCAGCACTTTTATTCCCGTGTATACTGACATGTCGGATAATATCCAACAAAAATAAATATCGAGATCTCTGTCTTATAGTCGTGTGGTGTTGTCAAATTTTAAATATCTGACTTTTTTGTAATTTTCAATTTAGCCGATCTTGTTCAAATTTCGTATTTCGCCATGTAAATTTATATTCTTTAAAATTATACAAAAAATTTTATTTTTTACAATTCGAATTTTTCTCGACCATTATCAAATGAAAAAATTATAAATATTTACTGAAAGTTATTTTTTGCATGGAATTATCTTTGGATAAGCAAATAATATGGGCTTTATGGGCGACGTTTCTGAAGTTTTCAAAATATTAAAGAAAAATTATAATATATAATTAAGTGCAAAGATTTTCAGTTCGTTTAAAAAGTTTTTGAGATATAACGAAATACGCAAAAAGTTAAATTAACATTAAGGGGTCCAAACTTTGGAGCTCTCTCTTGACCAAACTATTTTGACCGTATTTTCCAGATTACGGTTATCCTCTATATTTTGGTGGTCAGAAATACGATCCTTTCAAAAAAGCCCGTTATTCAGAGAAATTATGTTTTAGCGTCTGATTTTGTAACTTAAATTATCGTCTGCACTTGTGAATTAGCATTTTTGAGGTCATCCCCTCGAGATTGAGTCCTAGAACGTGAAGATACGCTTTAGGATCAAAAGTTATTCAAGGTGGTTCGTTTTTTTTGGCACACTGTACTTCTGGATTTTGAGAGTCACTGGTCTTAGACCAATGTGAGGAACACTTGAGATAAAACTATGCGAGTCAGTATAAATTATCGTAGGTAAGTTTGGTAAAAAAATAAAGTTAAAGACTAGTAAAATAGCATAACACTTCGCTGTAAAAAACAGAAGAATCAGGAAGTGGTTGCTCAGATACAGTAAAATTTTTGGTGAAGTATTCTTTTAACAACAAAGAGCTGAAGTATACCGATTCACTTAGAATGTACTGTCTAAGCCAGCACTTGCTAATAACCTCACTAAAATTTTCAATCGAAATTAACACTATGGAGAATAACTAAAGCACTACGAAGAATGCATATAATATATTGCTCAAAATAATTAAGGGATATAGAGGTTGATCTTGCACCTGGAGAATTGTTTGAATGATTGATACATTTTTGACAGATGTAGTAGGCTATTAGAGATGAAAATGACAATTGTTTGGCAGAAAATAATGCGTTTTATTGAGTATTTGGGTTCAAAAGAGGAAAAGAATATACAATTTGTGCACATAAGAAAAACAAATAAAAAAAAGGCGCTTCTTTCAAAGCAAATCGTTTTTAGTAGGGGTATGGTTTCCCTGGACGGCCAGTAACGTTGAACATTTTTGAAGCATCGAGTCAATGAGGGTTAAGGTATTCTGTTCAACTTCTCCGGAAGAGATCTTTACAGTTCTTGGAGAGTTTGTGGGGGTGGTAGGCATCGAGCAATTCGTCTTCCTAGAATGTCCCTAGCATTCTCGATTGGATTCATATCCGGGTAACACGTTTTCTAATCCATTCGTGTGATTCCACCTTCCAAAAGGAAATCATTTACCAAGTTAGCATGATGTGTGCCTGCAATTGTCATCCATTAGCATGAAGTCATCTCCAACTGCTGCTGTTTAAGGGACTACAATGTCTAGGATCTCATCCCTATATCGGCTACCGGTCAGAGCTCCATTTCGAATTATATGGAGATCGGTGCGTCCATCAATGGTCAGCAGAGACCATCACTCCGCCACTGCCAATTCTTACACTTCGTGCAGAATTGTTTCTAGTACCACGTTCCCTCCAGATGAAAATACGCCAATTATCAGGATGAACATAAAAAAGGGACTCTTCAGAGAAAAGCTTCCAGTTTACATGCTCTGTTGCAGGCGTTCCGGTGGCAAACACCATTGGTCGGCGAGCATACAGACCTACAACGTGAAAGCGATTTCGGACAGTTTGTGTTGAAACTGTGGTGCCAGTAGCCGAGCGAAAGTGTTGAAGAAGAGTGGCATTCATATTTCGGTGTCGTTAGTTAAATAACGGTCTTTATTGGACATTGTTGCACGCCTACGCCCTTGCCCCAATCTTCGGCCTGCATTTCCAATCTCCAGAAAACGGTTCCAGATCCTGGAAACCACACTTTGTAAAACTCCAACGGCTTCTGCTACTTCAGCTTTTGTTTGTCCCCCCCCCTAATCGGCCAAAAACTCTCCCAGCTTTTGATTGGGTTAAATGACTACGTTGAGACATTGCTCTCTTCGAAACAACGCGCTTACTGAATGTCGTTCATTCTTTTCCGCTTTGTCTTACATTAAGTTGAAAGCCAAATCAAATTAAGTGCAGCTAAAACGTCGTCTGCGATGTCAAACTAAAAATTTGCTTACTGCGAAGTTTGAAAATAAGAAAGATTTTCATTTGTGACTCTGTCCTTCCATTTTATGCACACAAAAAAAATGCCTATATCGTTATTTTATACAAGACATACATTATCCTTTAATTGTTTTGAAAAGTGAAGAATAATAATAATAGAAAAAATTATTTTATTCTTATTAATTGTGTTCGTATATGTCTAGCCTATGATTTTGTAATGATGTTCTGAACTGATTTAATGATTATTTAATTTTTTCTCTCCCCGACGAAGAACGGGTATTTAGCTATCTGAAATAAAAAGGAAATCCATAGAAAATAAATTTATTAAAATAAGTTTAAAAAATAAGCATACATAATCGACTTTTTTTTCGTTATATTAAAATTTGGTGACATGATTTTTTTAAAATAAGTTTCTGTAGAAATAAGGAGGCTATATAATTTAATTAATATTCTTCTGGTATGGCTTTTCAAAATTAAAGTGATAGCTTAGATGAGAAACTATCCACTACATTTAATCAAATATCTGCCAGAACTTTTTTGATTATTTACAAAAATAAATTTCCTTTTGTTATTTGTTTATTATTACGTCACTTTAAAACTTTCACGTATTGGACTATATTAAACATATAATTTAATTTTTTTGATATTCATCTATTGAGTATTATTATTTTATTTCAGTAGTACTATCGAAATCCGATACTTTGAAGAAAAAAAAGGTCTTAAAAGAAAATGGAATTGTTTTAAAACAAAATAGAAAAAGCAAATACTGTCTGCTATCGCTTATGCGTTTTCGATTCATGTGTCTGCTTCTATTTAGTTATTTTTTTTCTTCTCTTTGGTCCGAAAAGGTTTTAATATTTTTCTTTTTGTAAATCTTCAGTGGTGAAATATTTTCTTATTCTTTCTTTTTCTCATTGTGGACCTTCAATAGAAAATCCATACCCAAATAGTATATACGATTTCGAAGAAAAAGAATTATTTACGTAATTTTTTTTCCTCTAAGAATCAGTTTTCTCGGCTTATTTCCATTGTAAATATGAGTAAAAGTTGTATGTTTTCAAATTTCCATTTCCGCGAGTTCGTGGATTTTGTCATCAATACGATTTTATTATTATTTTTCTTGCTTAAAATAAAATTTTAAATGTATCGAACATCGAAGTTTAGTTTCCATAACTATTTCATTACTACTATTTTTTATTTTTGCAGAAAAAGTTTTAAAAATCTATACAATACAAAACACTAATGCGTATATGCAAAACTGAGGATATTTCCGTTTCCCCGTTGGCAGCGAAAAGACGTAGGAAATTTAGTAGAAATGAGAAGCTAAGAGTACATATGAAAAAAATATTTTATATTTTTATTTTAATTATGCTTATTAATTTAAGTAGGTAACATACTGATTTCGAACTATATTTTAGTCTAAATTATGTAAAACCTTCGACGCAGAATTTTTAGACATATTTTTCATGCTCTTTTCATAATTTTGTGGTAATTTAGGTCAAAGTAAGTGAAAATATATTTATCCTTTTCATAATTTATGGCTATAAAACACAGTATGAAATACCGGTGTCTTTTTGTGAGCTAAAAGTAAAATTTTCCGAACAAATTTCTTTTTAAAATTTATACTTATTAACACTTAATTCGATCAAGGAGCATTTTTATTTATAAAAGTTATTTTTATTATATAGGAGTTATCAAACTGATTGAACTATTAAAATAATTACTTAATAATAAAACCTTTTTTTAGTCGTTAGCTGTTTAGTTTGTTAATAATTAAAAAAAACTTAAGTAAACAAACCTGCATGCAAAAATGCACCATATGCGCAAAAATCCAATATTTTTCATTTTTTTCTTTAGTATTTGGAAAACTTCAAAAAAATCGAGCATAATATTTGTTTTTCTTTAAGAAAAAAGAAGAAAAAAAAACGATAATTTTAAAGCCACATGAAATCAGTACTGGCGGAAATAATCATTTAGAATAAATGTTTCGAGTTGTTCATTTTTTATTATATAGGAGTTATCTAACTGATTTAACAATTAAAAAAGTTAATTAGCGATAAAATTTAAGTTTGTTAGTTGTTAAGAAACTCAAGTATTTTAACTTGGAGGGAAAAATGTGCCATATGAGTAAAAATCCTATATTTCTCATTTTTTTTCGTTAGTAAAACTTTTAAAAAGTCACGCATAATGTTTTTTTTTTTTTTTCTTTTTTTTTTTTTTTTTTTCATTTGATATCATTTTTTCATTCATCAAAACCACCTAAAAACTAAATTATAATTTAATTCAGTTGGACATAAAAGGTCGCATAAATTTTTACAAAAATAAATTATCTAGAATAGATTGATCTAAGGGAATGAAATAAAAATTCATTAATGCAAATAATGATGATTTTCATATGACTTAGAACATATTTTAATACGTTTGTATTTATTTGATAAACTAGGAGGCTATGTTGCGTGATTGCTTCTCATTTATTATTTTTTTTTCTCTGCCTATTTTGTCGTCAGTCATGAGAATACTATTTTACCAAAAATAATGTGCCAATGAGCAGTTCCATTCAGCTTTGATGTCCTGAAGTATGAATATCCGAAAGTTTCAAGCTATAATGATGGAAAATTTATAAGATAATTTGTTTTGCAACTTAATCAGTCTTAACAAATCATGAATATTTTAGTTAACCCCTTCCTTCTCGCACCCGTGAAAATGACGGGGTGAGGTTTCGCCTTCTATTTCTCGCTCCCGTGATATTTCCGGTCTGGAGTGTTCAGTAGTAATGCTCCGATAAGAATAAAACTAATTCATTTCTTTTGCCCGTAAAACATTTTATTTCTCATTTTACACACCAGATGACAGTACGAGAATTTTTTTAAAGGTAATTGTAGATAATTATTTTATTTTAAACTAGATGTCAGCACTATTCAAACAGGTGTATGATATACGTGTATAAAAAAATAGGCACTTTTATGACTTTTCTTGAAAATTAACCGATTATTAAGCGGTTAAGCAACCTGAATCAATTTTATTGCCATAGAAATTTAAATCACGGATTAAGAAACATTGTAAAATTTATTATTTTCTTTAATGTTACTGAGTTGATAATCAAACAGATAAAAAATAAAAACATTTTTCTTCAATCAATGTGTCAATTTCTTAATGAACCACAAATTTCACTTCAACTTTTTAAAAATATTTCAGTTTAGTAAATATCGAACAATAACATTTAACCTGAAGAAACAGCATAGAGAATACCGGGTAAATGTATAAAAGGCAGACTCACTTAAGCTTAAAAATCATCAGGGTAGGGAATACCGTACAAATGCATATCCAGCAGTGGCACTTAACTTTAAAAACATCTGTGTAGGGATTACCGGGCACTGGCACTTACCTTAAACAAACATTAATTTAGGGAATACGGGCAGGTGCGCTTGAGCTCAAAAAAGCACCTTTAAGAATCAAATGTATACCTGGATATTAGGATGATTGTTCTGTATTGTGAAAAATCAACAGTATAGGGAAGATCAGGCAAGTGTAAATCGAATAAACATCTTTACCTTATTATTTTCTAGATAATTTCGATTATTATTAATTTAAAACGGCTATTATTAGTAAGCATAGGCTGTTTTCAACCACATTAAAAAGGAAAAAAAGGAGAGTAACAATTAAGATCTCAGTTGAATTGTTCTGAGTTTCTAATTTAGCTGTATAGACTTTTATCGTAATGGCGCATGCGTTAGCTTTCGTATAAATAAACAGTGTATTTTTTTTCTCAAGAAAGCTAAGATCATTTTGTTTGATACGTAAACAAGAATTGAAATTTTATGTAAGTACGTATAATTTCACTAATTATTTATATATTTAACGTAAATTTCATAATTATGTTAACAAATACATAATTATGAAACTTATGGATTTGTTAACGAATGAACGAAAAAGAATTATTACCTGTATTTGAAAAATATCAACTGTAATGGGAACAAATTATTTAAATAACATCACTATTTAATTTACAGAATAAGTAGAAATAACTGAAAAGTAATTTTTACTCTTTATCGATATATAACGATAACCTTATAAATTCAAATAGGAAACGGTTTTTATCTCTCTTGAAGTCATGAATGGGATGCTCTCAATTCGAGATGAAGAAGACCGCTGATACACAACCACAGTGGCAGCTAGTTACTTATAAACACGATGGCGTCTCAAAGTTGTTAGGTTTGCTTTATTGTCGGCTTCTTATCGTTTACAAAAGAAAATTAATAGCTCATCTTTGCCGACCGGAATGTGTAGGGGGCAGGGAACTGTCCTTGCATCAGAAAGGTCCTGGGTTCGAATCCCGGGCAAGGCATGGATGTTTCTTTCTCTCTCTGTGTGTTCTATGTCCTTTCTCCTTTGTGTGTGAATGTGACCCGCCCTATAAACGGGTTGTGTGAATGGCGTGGCAGAAGTCGAATTCCTGGCCATAGATGGCGCCACTGAAAAACAGGAACAATCGCACCCCCACTGCCTAAACAGGTATACGACAAACAAACAAACAAACAAATAGCTCATTTATTTTGTTAAGTTAAGTATAAATTGCATCTGTCATTTATTTATAAGAATTCTTTGGTTACGATATGATCGCACGATACGATAATAGATTACGATATTGCGTTTCGAATTCAAATTTGAAGGACTAAATTTACTCAAAATAGAATGGAAAGTACAGTGGGATACTTG
The DNA here is from genome assembly GCF_982258835.1 of Parasteatoda tepidariorum. NCBI lineage: Eukaryota > Metazoa > Arthropoda > Arachnida > Araneae > Theridiidae > Parasteatoda > Parasteatoda tepidariorum. The sequence continues at coordinate 90,073,334 of NC_141763.1, read as the reverse complement.
CAAGTGACGTAATGTGGGTATCTCGACCCTGATTCGTTGTTGAAGCGTGGCATTTGCTTATGTTAGCAACTGTTCTTTCCACTCGATTTTGAGTAAGGCAATCCAGGCAAGCATCAATTCTCGTGACACATTCTATATTCTTACTCAAAGATTCTTACCCAAAGATTCTGTCACAAGGATTTCAGTTCGTTCTCTATATATTTCTTACTTTTAACACAAAGACAGGCAGGAAGCCATCTAGAACATAAACAAACTAATTATGCATTGAAGTTGACATGAACAAAAAACAAAAATATATCACGGTTACAATAAAACACATAAATAAATAATAAATCTAAGTTAAGTAAAAGATGTAGACTAAGTAAGTAAAAGAATTATATTTCAACAAATACGGAGCAGTATTTAATTAACGACACGTTAGTTGGCATTCTAACTCACATGGAGAAACTTAGCTTAACTTTAGCACGTCATTTTCCTAATAAAAGATCAGTTGGTGCTGACGTCATGTGTAACATGTATGGGTATCTGTCATCTGACGTAAAATATCATCAGTATCAAACGGATCATGGGTTAGAGTCCCCTTGCTGTCAGACTAACCGTGGGACGTTTTCGTGGTTTTCCTCTCCATGTAACCCAAATTGGGGTTAGTTCCATCAAAAAGTCCTCCAAGAAGGCAAATTTCTCCCAATACTTGATCCAGGAGTTCTCTTGTCTTTTGACTTGAGTTCAAAATTACAAGGTCACGGAGTTGAACATTAGTAGTCGCAAAACCAAAAAATTGGGTCGGCTGTTCAGCAACGGTTATAAAATGATTGCCTGACGTAATTGGTCACATGTGTGGGTATCTGTGATCTTCCTCTTCTTGAAGTGCAAGTACCCAGTTTCTAACGTAAACAAATGCCATGTTTTAACTGAAAATAGAGATCAATACTCACGATGCGGTCGCATGCAGGTAGCCAATTAAGTTTTTTTCAAAAATATTTTTAAAAGTTTCAATATAAATTTTAAGATGGTATCACTGGCAACAACTTATATAAATCTCTCGCCCTTTTTGTTACTTTCGTCATCAACTCAAGCATAAGCATGTGAAAGGAAAATCTAGAGAGAGAAAAATATTGTCTTAAACAATGGATAGTCATTATTTATAGCAAACAAAGGATTTAAAATTGAATAAAAAAAGTGCTTTTTTCAGTTTGTCAAACTCCAGTTCTTTAGTTGTTTTCCTGCGAGCTGCACTTCAGGCCACATAGTAGTTTTTATTACAATTTTAACATTTAATTATTCTTTGAACTGATAATTGAATTTTACGTTTTTTTATTCTACCGTACTTTTTGTAGATTTTTCTATATACGTAATTTTAAGTTTCTAAGTTTTATAGTTTTGGCAAAGCAAAACAAATTGTAACGTAAAGTTGAAAACCTAAAACGTTGGTTGGCGTAGGTTGGGTTTCTTAAGATTATTTTATGTAAAGATACTACAAGCAGCTCTTGGAAATCGTAAAATTTTTTATCAAATTTTAAGATTAAAGTTAATTTTTCTTTTTGAAAAATTTTAAACAGAGGATATTACCACTTTCACTTCATTTTTTTTTTTAAAAAAAGCAAAACAACAAAACGAAAGAAAATGTAAACTTTGAATTTGCTTACTCTTTTTTTTCAAAAAGTGAAGAAAAAATTTATACACAGAAATATTTCTCTAATCAAATAAGAACCTTAAACAATAAAAAATAATCCACTTCTCCTCTTAATAAAAATACTTTCTCTCGCGTTCTACTTTCAAAAGGTAATACTTTCTTTAATATTCATGATATTATTGATCATTGAACTTATTCAAGTTTCATTCTCCAATTCAACTTTTTTTTCTTCATCTAAATCTATAGTTAAATTCTGTAATATATTCGAACTAACAATTTGTTACATTTTTAATTTTACCCGAATTCATGAGTAATCTGAATGATAATTAATTTCATAGATTTTAAATTAGGACTTAAATGTTAAGTTTAAGTCTTCATTTCACTGTAAAATATCATCGCTTCCAATACACGTTTACTAAAATTAATTACTTTCTCCAAAATGCGGCTCCATAAGTGCTAAGTAATCCAGAGTGGGTTAAATTTGAACGCTCCTCACGCTTCGCCTTATCTTGCACTCCAAATCCTTTGGCGAAATATCCCTTAACTTGGCGCACCTTTTCAGTGTCAACGACATTCTCCTTTTAGTTGACAGTAAAACGCGTTTGATGTTCCGATGGGTTCGAAGCTTACTCCTAACTTCTAAAACGACAAATTTCAAAATACAAATTATTTCATTTGATCAAGATTTTTTAAATTTATCTTTTGAAAAATTAATAATTTTTTTTTGCAATCATTTCAGAATATTTTTATCGTTTGAATAGTTTAAGAAATGAATGTGGCTAAAACTTTTTAATTATCATTAAATTAAGTTAAGAAGGATTGCACATGAAATCCAAGTTTAAAAAAATTGCAAGCGATTTTATTTAAAATTCTAAAGATCAAATTAAAAGTAGCATTATAAATATTTTGCAAACGATTTAAAGTTTTATCGGTTACAGACGATAATTTTGTTGATTTCTAAGAGAATTTTATCTGATTTTATTTATCATCATAAAAAATAACTAATTGTTTTCAACGTAAAATGTAATGACAAACAAATAAAAATGAAAGGAACTATTCAATTTGTGATTGCTTCTTGTTTTAGAAATATTTAGAATTATAATAATATATCAGACTAAATCGGCTTCGAGCAAATTAGTGATGTAACCAATAGTAATACTTCAAAAAATGTGTTAAAAAACAAAAGGTTTTAAAGATTGAATAAGAGATTTCCCTGAATTCGTACTGTAATTCTATCGCTATGGATATAGGTGAGAAGAGTTGCTTGGAGCGCTATAAAAATACCAGCCTACCAGGTAAGTTTATTTTCATCATCTTAGTTAAGTAACGTTGTTTGAAAAAAGCATAACTGTCCAGCTTTAAGACCTATTTTATCACCATTTGTGAGAATCGAACATTAATATACTATGCCGTCTTTTCAAATATGCAATGAAACAAATTCTATTTAAAAGTTTTAGGCATCTTATTTTTAGGAATTTTACTATGTGATATTTGTCAGAATTTGTTAAATAAAAATATATTAGGCAGCACGCTGAAAAAAATTTTCAATGAAGAAAAAATCTTAGTTCCTCAGAATTTACCTATGTGAATGTGTTTAAAAAATGTAATGAAGTAATTTGTTTCATGTTTATTAATAATTAACTACATAACGGTAGCATTGATTGAAAATTTCGAAAAAATAATGAGATATTGTTTTTTCAAAATCATTCTGTCTAAAATAAAATTGCAAACGAAAGAATTAACTTAAATAATAACAAGTTTATATTTAATAAATTAAAAATTTATAGCTAATATACTAATAGCTTTTAAAAATATAACTTAATTTATAATTTATAAATTTATAACTTATAACAAGTTAAATAAAAGCCTAAAAGGTGTATATGCTGGAAAAGTTTTCAGTATTATTTAATTTGCCTGATTACAATCTGCCTATTACAATCAGTCTGTAAGTTTTAGGAAATGGGCGAAAAATTGTTAAATCAGGCTTATTGCAGTAAACCTTTAATAAAGGCTATTTACCATAAATCTTTTCTGCTCTCTCTTATTTCGAAGTGCTTAAAATAAATAAAATTAATTGAAAAATGAATGATATATATAAATGAATGAGATTTTGTATGGTATATTTTTTAATTAGCCCAAAAGAAAGTGGGTATCCTGAAATAAGCCTAAAAATTTGTCTGGCTGATTAGAAAAACTTAGAGACTATTTCGATCAATCAAACATATTACAAATACTTTTAAATTAGCTCAAGGTGTATATATCAACATGCAAGACTTTAAAAATGCTGGTATGAGAACATTTTTTAAGGGCATGCTGAAATATGTGATTTATCGTTATTAAACACTACATTTTAAAGTATTATTGATAGCAAATAAATGCCCAAATATATTTGAAATAACGAAAAATATTTGACTTCCCTTGAATAAATACTTTTCATTTATAAATTTATCTAAAATTGGAATAGAATATTATTTTGAAAACAAGTTATAATAAACAAATCATAAGATTACTTTCATAAATTGTTTTAAAATTTTTTTAAATGTCAGAATATAGTATATAGCTGTATGCCTTACCTTACTACAGGCTGTTAAATTTTTCTGTATTAAATAACTAACCTATCAAGTAAAGACAAAATTGTACAATACAGTAGGATAATCTGAATTTATCTTTTAAACAGCTTTTTTTATGCTATATTATTATCATAATTTCGTTTCACCATAGCAAATGCTTTACTAAAATTTTAATAAAGTTTTTGGTTTTAAAGATTGTGTTTTAAGTTAGAATTTGTTAATACGGATGAAATTTTGCTAATCGGAACTTATGAACACAAAAAGTAACCCAGCAAAAGATTTTCAAACGTTTGAAATCAATTAAAATTTTAAACAAAATTGCATTAAAATGCTTCGTAAATTGGAAATGAGCAATCGATTATTTATTTTAAAAAATTAAACGAATTAAATTAATAATTTTTAAAAAAAATATTCCTGATTTTAAATTGTGATTTTAATTGAAAAATGCTTTTCTCAATATAGAATTTATTAAAAAAGTATTTTTTTAAATATTTCAAATTATAACACATCACATATTATAAAACCATATTGTATTGATAATTTTTCCAAAATCATTAAAGCTCTTCGTTAAAGATTATCTAACTTTTTGGTGGTCCCAGTTGATGATTCTTTTAGTGTTCCTTAGCTCCCATAGTCATCCCCTTTGGTGTTCCCATTCGGTGTTCCAATTCTAATTTTGGTGCTCCTAGACCCAGAATCCCGGCAAATTTTACCATATTCTGGCAGTTTTGATCACACTTTTTTTTCTCAACGTACAATTTTGTTTTATTCAAATTTCGACATTTTACTTTATAATAAAGTTAAACTAGGCAAATTATTGTAATAATAACTATAAAGTGTGAGTACTTTAAAAAAATGTACATAAAAATATTTATAATAATAAAAATACTTTAATAGTGATTAAAATTACAATGGCTGTCTTATTGCTTAAAAGTGCTGTATAAAAAGATGCTTGACCTCATATTTTTAAACAAAATTATTTGAAGTTTTCGAAAATAATGTTCTAAGTATTACTGAAATGTAATTTTTTTTTTCCAATTTGAAAAAATGTTTAAGTTCAAGTTATCCATCGCATGAAATTCTTAAAACTCACCCAAATGAATATAGTACGAATAACAATAAAGTTTAGTAACGTCAAAGCTCTTCGTTAATAAATTGAAGTCTGTTATTTGAAACTTTTGGTAAGCTCGATCAACTTTTTGTCGAAATAAATTTTTTTAATTTACTGTAAAAGTTCCATCTTTCGTTTACAATTTATGTCTTTACTTTAATATTCTTCAAGAGTAGTTTAAAAGATAAATATTTTTTTTAATGGGAAATTTTTCAATTTTTTAAATACCCATTACCTAAAATATAAGACTTTTTTAATTTTCAAACATTTTTAAAGCGAGATATAGTTACCGAAAATAGTGAAAATCTGGCATTGCATGCAATGAAGGCAGAGTATAAATGATTAAGCATATATATGGCAATGCAAGAAATGCAATGTATACAATAAATTTCTTGTATTGAATATATTGCCAAATGACAAAATAGAAAAGCATGAAATTTGTGTTTCATGGAGAAAAAAAATTAATTTATTGATAGAGAAAAATGTTTTTTTTCTTAGGTCGTCAACTCTCAAATTTTTTTCAAAAATCTGGGTAGTGTAAAAATAATGCGTTCTTTCTTTTACTTTATTTCTTATATTTCATATTTTCTCTACAATTGCCATACTACTGAGGAATGCGAGATTGAAGAGATCAGAGCCTGTTTGATTGCCGGAAGAATAGTTATTATCAGAAACACAAAAGTTCCACCAGTGTTCAATCCCGCCTTAACTAGTAATGATTCTTTAGATTTCAACAGTGTTTTTTTTTCCTCAGTCAAATGTATATTTCGAACTCTTTGTATGCAATTTTACTTCATCTTTCCCAAACGTTCTAAAAATATAGGTTAAGGGTGGCGAGTGCAAAACACCCTGTTTATAATGTAGCGGCTAATGCTTGATAGTCTTGTCTCTCCTGGGATATTTCCAGAAAGGAAACACATCATGAGTTTCTTTGTGTGCTAATTAAAAGCATGAGAAAATTACGTTGTTCAGAAATTTTTTAAATTTCATAATTAATTAAATTTTCCATGTTTTATAATCGATGTTTGTACGCACTGATTTCTACTATAAAAAATGAAAATATGTTGGATTAGAAGTTTGTCATTAAATGCATATTAATGGTAATAAATGTTTAAAATAATTGGTTAAACAATTCTACATTATTGTGAATTTTTTTGTAATTCCAATATAGAATAAAACTTTTTTGCTTGTTTAAAAACTATTTTAAAAAAAATATATTATTTTTCTTCTGACACAATTATTTTCGATGCAGATTTCAGTAAATATTTATTTAACTAATCATCATATATGCTAAATTAAGATAATTATTTTGTTGTTAATTAATTTTTTTATTAATTCAAATCTATATTAGTTAATGTTTATAAATATCATGACGCAAATAATAAAAATGAATATTATCTTAAATTGCAGAAAATAATTCTTAATTGAAAAAATGGGACTTATTCAATCCGATATGCCTCTATAAATGAATTTTCTTTAAAGCTCGGTTAAAAATGACTATTTCACCGAAAATATAAAAATATTAAACATTCAGCAATAATCCTTTGCAATTCGTTTTATAATGGGCCCCTTTGAGAGTGAAAAAAGTGTAAAACCTTTAATTTGCATTTCTTTATTTTACTAAGTGCTTTTAAAGAAAAGTGGAATTTTTTTACCAAACAAAGTCATCTTTAAGATTTTTTGGTCAATTTTATAAATTAACATAAAATATAATTATAATATGATCTAGGTTAAAAATATTTTTCTCCTTAAAAATTAAAATGCATATAAAAGATTTTAAAAAAATAAGCTCGTAAGATTGAAAGATTTATGAAAGATAATTAAAAACATTAATTATAGAATTTTTTTCATTTTGATTCTTGGTGTATATATATATATATATATATATATATATATATATATATATATATATATATATATATATATATATATATATATATATATATATATATATATATATATATATATATATATATATATATATATATATATATATATTCTGATGCTCTAATTGCAAATAGAGATACATTTTGTTACTTTGAATTATAAACGAAAACAGTCTAATAGTGACCAAAAAATCTCTTTGATTCTCAGAATTGTATTTGGTTTCAGATTCAAAATAAAAAAATAAAAAATAAGCAAAAAAAAAAAAAATAAAATAAAATAAAAAAAAATAAAAAAAAAAACAGAAAAAAAAATTAAATTTTTTTTTTTTTTACATTCAAATATTCATTCATAATAACGTAAATGAAAGTGATTTAAATTATGAATTACTATTTTCCTTTGAACTAAATGGCAGAATAGTGAGCCATGTTTTTAAAATTCTACCTTTAACTCAAAAGGGGACAACGGTGACCGATGCTGTATTTCTTAACCAATGATTATTAAAATGCTAAATATAATATTTTTTCACTTATTTCACCATTACATATTATACTATTCTATAGTATTCTATATTCTTATTTCACTATTTTATATTATATAGATATTATATATTTTTCACTGTTTTCTCTTATTTTGATAAAAATTAATACATTAATACAAAATAAAAAAAGAAATATAAAAAACATGCTGAGAAAAAATATTTCACGATGAAATTTCCTCATTATAAAATTTATTTCGCTCACAATTTTAATTTTTAAAGTTTGCGTTTGACTTGATATCAAAACTAGCAACAACAAAAAAAAGTGAATAAATAAATAAAAAAAGAAGCAAGAAAGAGAAATTAGATAATGTCTGATCCAAATCTTAACATTTACATCGAAATTCTTAAAAAAATAAAAATAATATAAATAAATATATAATATAAAATAATATATAATATAAAACGTTAGTTTCCAATGTTAGTTGTTATATGATATAAAGTTATCGTTACATATAATTGTCAAGTAAAATCAATTCTCATTAACCTTTTCTTATTGCGTCAAGCAATCTGCATACCAAATTTTAAATTTTTGTTTACAAATATACAGTTGATTATTTTTTAATCCTTTCATATCGTTACGATTAACTTAATAAGATGTTCTTGCATAAAATTATTATAAATATATATTTTCTAAACAAAATTATATTTTTTATCGATTTTCAAGGGGAAAAAAGCAATGAACGCGAAAAATTGACTAGGGTTAATGGGCGTAGCGTCTCCTAATGATTTTTTTTTAAAGGAAGGAATAAAAATGTAATTTTCATTTCCTGCTTAGATATGCATATATGCAAACAAGAGCCGTGGTGGCACGGGGGATAGTGAGCTTGCCATGCAATGAAGTGATCTGGGTTCGAAACCCAGGTATGGCAGGTCGGAACGAATTCCGCTCCCGACTACCGCAGTGCAGACTTAAAATATCCTCGGTGGTAGGCGGATCATAGGTTAGAGTCTCTTGACGTCAGGTTAACCGTTGGAGATTTCGTGGTTTTGCTTCTTATGTAACTCAAATGCGAGTTAGTTTCATCAAAAAGTCCTCCACGAAGGCAAATTTCTCCCAATACTCAATCCCTTGTCTTCTGAATTCGGACAAAACTATCGTACTTATCATCAAAGTGTTAAACATAATTTTTAGTCATTTTATAATTAGATCAATAATTAAACATGAAACACGCATGCTGTTTTCTATGTCTTTACAATTCTTTCGTTTTGTTTCTTTCCTTTTCTCCTTTTAGTTTTTAAATAGGCACAGCTTATAACAATGATTAAACTTATAACTTTTAATTACGTGTGAAAAGTTTATCTGTTTCTTGCTTCGAATTTGGCACAATTTGACGCCAAAAATTCTTGTTTTTTATCAAAATCCAAATTTTTTAAACTAAAAAAATAATATTTTAGATGAAGAAGGAGTGAATCTGCAGTTTAGGCACACATTTAACCATTTGCCATTATATGAATATATTATAATATTATATCAAATGTAATAAATACCGTTTACAGAAATTTAGGTTAAATTTTCAGAAGTTAGATGAGTGATCGTTACATATTTACCCCTAAGACGCTATAACATTTTAAATTGGCGGAATACAGGGAATAAAATATACTGTGTAAAATAATTTTTAATAACTTTGAGGAATTAAGTCACATTGATATAACATTGAATTGCGATTTATATTACGGATGAGTTTATTTTTTTTTATAATGACGCTTATTAAATCTGCATTTTGATATAAGCCTTACAATAGATATAAACCCAGAAATTATATAGTAATTACTGTAATTGGTATTCATAGAGAATTCAGAGGTTAATTAGTAATATTCATAAAGTAATTAGTTATTCACAGAAAACAATTATTCAAAAATCTTTTTTTTTCAAACAGTTATTTTAAAAAGTTTACTAATTTGGAAAACGACAATTCACCCCTTTGCGTTTTCCAAACTAGCCGATTCTGTGGAATAACTGTTTTGTTTATTCGCTAAATTTAAAAAAAAAATGAAAATAGTTATTCACTGGAAAAAGTTAATTAAGTACATTAATTCAAGAGCATTTATTCTATAGAGTTCACTAATTTATTATACAGCAATTTACCCATTCCCGTTTTTCAAATTAGCAAACTCTGTAGAATAACTGTTTTGTTTATTAGCTAAGTTTTCTAAAAAAAGTGAAAATAGTTATTGACAAGAAAAAGTTGATTGAGAATAGTAATTCAAGAGCATTTATTCTATAGAGTTCACTCATTTGGAATGCGACAATTTACCCATTCCCGTTTTTTAAACTAGCTAACTCTGTACAATAACTGCTTTGTTTATTCGCTAAATTAAAAAAAAAAAGAATGAAAATAGTTATTCACAGGAAAAAGTTAATTGAGAATATTAATTCAAGAGCATTTATTCTATAGAGTTCACTCATTTGGAATGCGACAATTTGCCCATTCCCGTTTTCCAAACTAGTCCACTTTGTAGAATAACTGATTTGTTTATAAAATATCGTTAAAATTTGTCAAAAATATTAAAATGGTTATTCACAGGACACAGTTATTTGTGAATATTTAATTCAAGAGCAGTTATTCTATGCAGTTTACTAAATTTAAAAACGGTAATTTATTCCTTTCTCGTTTTTCAAACTAGCCAACTCTGTAGAGTAGCTATTCTGTTTATATTATATCGCTAAATTTTCTGAGAAGTGTTAAAATAAGGAAATTACCATTTCACTGGTTTCTAACTTAGTTAATTCTTTCAAAAGGGAATTTTTTTCCACATAATGTGTTTCTAAATTTTCTTAAAAATATTAAAATATTAAGCTAGTTCCTAGTTTTCTAAAATTCTCTCGATACTTGATGCTTTTTTTATTATATTTTAATGAATTTTCCGAGAAAAATTAAAGTGTCAAAATTTTAGAAAATAACGTTAATTCAAAGAAGAAAAAAAGAAATATTCGTTCTCACTACCAAGAATTATTTAGTTCGTATCTGTCACACTTTAGTTTAAAAATTCATGACATGCGATTGATAAAAGAATTAAGGAAAATCTTCTTAACTCTTTTATTCTATTGATGGTGTGATAAATATTTAATACATTAATTGGAAAAAATGCATCATCTGCCAAAAAAGTAAGCTGCATACATTTATTGTATGATTTCAATAAATAATTGCTTGTTAAGCATTTATTTGCATACTCTAAGCATTAATCCAAAATAACGAGTCTGTATTTTTATATAATGCACTTAACAATTAAAGGAATAAAGATTTTTAAAATCGTTTACATATTTATTTTATATTAAGTTCGAATATAAAAATTTTTTAAAACAGCGATTATATTTATTTTATGAAATATATTTTATCAAACTGCCTTTATGTTCGGTAAATAAACAAATAAGGATTAACAGAAGAAAAATAAAGCGCCTATAATGATGATCGATAAAGATTATCATAGCAAATACTGTCATATTAGAAATAAAAATAAAATATTTTATCATGATCGAGTATCTTATTTTCCGAGATAACTTCGTAGGGCTGACCAGTCAGTAATAAAATATTAGCGCTGCTGACTATGCGTTTACAAAGTATTTTGAGCTTTTCTAGCATTTGAAATATTAAACATTTTATTTATAATCTTTCTTTTTCCTTTTTTTTCTTCTTTTCTTTTGGTTTGAGACTAGATAGGAGGTGAAAATACTAGTAAAAATAATAAATATTGTTGTAATATTAGTGAAAAAGACTGAAATCTGGAAACTGTCGAATTTCAACGGAGAATATTTGCAATCTGCCCATAGTCGTACTGGTGAGTGTCTGTAATATTTGTCGTGTCCAATTTGATATTAATTTATTCATCGATACGCTTAAATATTCGATTAGGATTAGGTTAGGTAAGAAAGTAGTGTTGAGAATACCGGGCAAAACATATTCCATGTAGTAGCACCAAACCTTCAGAATCACCAGTATAAGTTCAACCGCGAAAGTGCAGATTGAACAGTGTAGGAAATACCGGGCAATGTTACTTAACTCAAAAATTCAGGATGTGGAATACTGAGCAATGGGGTTTACTTTAAAATAGCATCAGCATAAGGAATACAAATGAAAGATAGTATCTAATCTTAAAAAAAAACATTAGGATAGAGAATATTGGTTTTTATCCCCACGTGCTTAAAAATTTCATATTGATATATATGAAAAAAAAAAGTTGTCGAAACTATAGTCGGACTTACCTTAAATGGCTGCTGGACATATTTTAAATGATTACTAAAATTCAACACAGAAAAAAGTTTGACAATATAGCTAACATCCCTTGAAAATAGTTAAAATCAAATTCAAAGTACTTTGGTGCAGGCAACAGTTGGTGAAAAAATTTGGTAAATATAATTGTTTAAGTTTTATTGTTATTTTTTTCAAGGAGATAAGACTGTAGGAGTGGTTAAAGAATTAGAATATTTAAATACAGTTTTGCAGTGCATTCGGTTACAATTAAGTTTATATGTCGTAGAATATAATTTTGAAATGTGACCAAATGGACGCCAAGGGTGGCTGGTATCAAGATTAAACATAATGAGAAAAAAACAAAGCGTCTAATTATTTACTATTAAAAATAGATAAAGAAAATTTAAAAAAATGGGTTTACACCCTTGTGCAAATTAATTGAAACAAACTCAATAAATTCAGAAAACTAAGAGAAAATACTATTTTATTTAAATTTATGCAAACTCAAACATTTTTAGTACATAATATGATCTCCACGAAACTTTATTAACATTTGGACACGATTCGGCATGGATTTCACTAATTTTTAACAGTCATTTATAATATTTGTGTCCTTGTACCACACATGAATTAACGCAGTGATTAGATTCTCCATAGTTGTACAGTCCATATTTAATAGGCGATTCTTGCATATGGCCCAGAGATTCTCAATTGGGTTGATATCCGGAGAGTTCCCTGACCATTACAATGTCTCGATTTGATTCTCAGACATGAATTTCTTGACTATTTTGGATGTATGGCAAGGAGCTAAATCCTGTTGAAAAATCCCTGTTCCATCAGAGTATCGTTTCTTCAACTCTGGAACAACTTTTTTACCCAGAATAATAATGTACTGCTCAGAACGCATCATACCGTCAATAGGCTGCAAAGGTTCAACCCCATTGTAACCGAAACAATCCCAAAACATGTTCTTTAAAAAACACGAAAAAAAAGTTTGTTTCAATTAATTTGCACAAGGGTGCATGAACTTTTTTTGTTGATATTTCTGTTTACCCATTATTTCAGTAATAGGTATTAATATTTTCATTTAGAATAATCCCTTAAACGAAGAATGGTTATTTTACTGTTTTCCTCAAACTCCTATATTCCAAATAATATATAAGTTTATGTATTTGAATGCCATATGATATGTTGACTGGAGCAGGACATATTAAATATACATCGATTTATTATACTCGATATATACGTGCAATTTTAGACTTAAAAGTGACACCTGCTTGATTCGGTTTGGAAAATGAGACAAATGCAGTTAGGAAAATATTTCATTAGAATTCGATTCGATATCGTATTGCATTTCAACATCGATATTCTTTTGACGTTTCCCAGAAAATTTCCGCGCTTCGTTTGACGTTAAGTTTTTTTTTATTAGTGGCGACAAATATCATTTGACAGAAGAAAAATAATTTTAACAGCAGGAGATGTAACATCGATTTTCATTGTCTTTGCTACATGTACTGTAATTGACTTATTTTTTATTTTATAATTTATCAAGTAGTTTTAGAAATTACACTTGCTCACCCAATGACGTTCCCCTGAAAGTTTATTTATTCATTATTTTTTCTTAGTTTAACGATATAATAAAGTAATGTAATTATCATTTTTACCATGTTTTTAATAACTTGCTTTCGTGTTTGTAACAATGAAGTCGTACAACCAAGAATTAGACAGTTTTTCGACTAGTTATAAACGATGCAAATCTTTACAGGAACGTTGTACTCGATGATATGGCAAGTTTCATCCGTTTTCTGTCAGCTGGAAACTAGAATTTATATGCATTTTTTCTTCAAATTGAATTCATTATCTACTGAAATTCCGTACACATTCGTTGGAAAATTCAAAAATAACTGGAGATCAGAGCAGAACAATTATGCTTGTTTTAATCATTTTATGACCACAATTGGGACTTGTCGCCTTTTTTATGACAACTAAGATTTATCTCCTATTCTGCCGTGCGAGCTGTGAGGGCTCAGGGGATAGAGTGTTCGCCTTCCAATGACGTGAACCGGGTTCGAATCACAGCGATGACTGGTCGATGCGAATTCCGTTTCCGACTTCCGCCGAGTACAGTGCTGACTTAAAATATCCTCAGTTGTGGACGAATCATGGGTTAGAGTCCCCTTGCCGTCAGGCTAACCGTGAGAGGTTTTCTCTCTCCATTTAATGCAAAGGCGAGTTAGTTCCATCCAAAAGTTCTCCTCAACGGCGAATTTAACCAATACTTGATTCAAAAGCTCCCTTGTCTTCTGGATTCGGTTCAAAATTACAAGGTTATGGAGTTGAACATTAGTAGTAGTAAGCCTAAAAAATTGGGTTGGCTGTTCAACGACGGTTATATTCTGCCGTGCGTAAGGGTAAAAAAATTCAAAATTGAGATTTTTATGTATTTGGCATTTATGTATGGTAAGCTAAATTTCTTTTAAAAAATAAATTTTGTTTTATCTGTTGTTTGAAATTCTATTTTAACTTTAATAGCTTAACAATAGAAAGAAAATAGCTGTCAGGCCATTTTTCTCGACCTCTACTGTAAAGCAATGACGTTGTTTTTTATATTGCACAATTGATAAGTAGGGGAGAGTGGGGTCAATTGTAACAGGGTACGATTGTAACAGAGCAAAAATTTCGAGTGTCGGGTTTTAGATTTGTTTCCTAGGTGGCGCACAAGGTGTATTTAATGAATCTACATGTACACCCCTGCTGGCAACCATTTTTATGTACTTTTGAAATAGTTACAGCACGAAAGATATTTTCTCGCTACGTAAGTACTTTTTTCGGTATTAGAATATTATATTGTAACAAAGTGATTTTGTTTAAACAGATAAAAGTTATTAACCGAATATGTAAGTGGACACCTTAATTAACATTTCAATGAAAAAAATTAGTTTTGTTAATTAACCAGCATTGTTTTTAACAAATGAAGCTGAAATGGCGTCTTGGGGACGATTGTAACAATAAGTGAAAGGACGATTGTAACAGCTGAAAATAAATGATCTTATGTTTACAAACCATTACTTAACTCTTTAAGAACCTCCAATAGTTTCCTATATCATTTATATTATGTTGCATGTGCATTATTTTATTTGTCACCTTTCACAGCATAAATTAAAATTTTTAACCCCTTAAAGTTAAAAGTTTAACCTTTTAGGTCTCTGCTCATTAATATTTTTACTCCTAAAATGTAACTACTATTTTGATCAATAAGAAAATATATCACAACTATGATAATATGTATAATTAACTATGTTTTCGTTGAATTTATGAACTGTCACAATTGACCCTGTAAGTGGGGACAATTGCAACAAGTGCACGACTGTCAAAAATTGTTAATAACTAATATAACATTTAAAAATAAGGTATTCATTTTTTTTCTAATTGAGGATAGTCTACTTTACTCGTCTGTCAATTAATACTAATAATATATTGGATTTTTTGTTAGTTAAAAATAGTTAAGTAAAAAATTTTACAATTGACCCCACTCTCCCCTATTATTTATATTCCTGTACAGTGTGCAAGGAAAAAAAAACGAACCACCCTGAATAACTTTTGATCGAAGTATCTTCATATTTCGAGGACTCAATTTTAATGGTTCGAGTGGGTGACGTTAAATAGGTTAAATAATTAGAAAAGACGATATTTTTAATTAAGAAATCAGACACAAAAACGTAATTTCTATGAATAAAAATACCTTTTGTTCGTCGGATTCGGATTTCTGATCCCCAAAATATAGGGGTCGCCGCAATCCGTAAAATATTGTCCTAATTGTTTGGTCAGGAGAGCGAACTAAAGTTTGTCAAATATTGAGAAATTTTTAAGCGAATTTAAAAGTTCTTGTACACAATTATAAAATTTAATAAACCGAGGATAATTCTATGCAAAAATAACTTTTAGTGACTATTTACTATTTTTTATTAATTTATTTTATAATTGTCGAAAAGATTTTGAATTGTAATAGTTTTGTATTTTTTTTACTACATTTTAAATGATGTAGCTTGTCAAAATACACACTTTGAGCGAAATCGGTGAACGTACTGGTGATTTTTAATTACAGTTGAGTATTTTAAAAAAATTAAATGAATTTTATCTTCAACTCATCAAAGCTTTTAAGTGTTTCAAAGCTGAAAGAAATAACTTTTTAATGTATTCCTTTCAAAGTAGCATCAGCTGTTTCAAAATTTTCGTAGCGAGTAAAAAATTTATAGATGCTGCTGCCTTTTTTTTTAAATATTTCTTATCTAATAAGCGATGAAGTAAACAGAATTCGCTTTTAAAAAAAAGACAAAATGCGACATCTATATTCTACTTTTAAAACCTGCATATTTTCATTTTTTTTAAAATATTGCTTCGAATGTGTAAATTCCCTAAAAGTGAAAGAAAAAGAAGAAAAACTGAAGGAAAGAAAATAAGAATAATTTTTACCTTAACTGTGAATTTTTTTTTATTTGTTTCTGTTTTCAAACTTACATTTAAGAAAATGTTTGCGAAAATGAAATATTTACTTCAAAATTTTTTTTTAAATATTAATAAAGTTTTAAGTTGATGTTTTAGTGCATAAGTAAACATTAGAGATTTTTTTTTTAAATGGCGAAAAAGTTTTTCATCGAATCTTTCGCAGCACCCCCTAATAAAGGTGCCATTTTGTATAAAACTAATATTTGGAAAGGTTAAGCTCCATCAAACAATATTTAGATCCTGCCCCCTATCCTCACAGTTTGTAAAAAAAAAAGAAAGCTTTCTCACAAAAAACATTTTTAAATTTTTTTTTTTGCTATGAAATCCAAACGTATGCTTGTAGAAAACACAAATCTTGGCT
Organism: Parasteatoda tepidariorum; assembly: GCF_982258835.1. Taxonomy (NCBI): domain Eukaryota; kingdom Metazoa; phylum Arthropoda; class Arachnida; order Araneae; family Theridiidae; genus Parasteatoda; species Parasteatoda tepidariorum. The sequence goes on along the minus strand of NC_141763.1, from coordinate 90,056,538 downwards.
TGTTTTATCTATAATGCTTTTAACTTCATCTTTTATAATTAAAATTTGTTTGTAGAACAAATAGATTGAAGTACACAAGTGTTTTTTGATAATCCATCCACTAAAATGAGTTTTTAAAGAGCTTTGAGATAATGTGTACAGTGCACCAAATATATAACGGACCACCCTGAATAACTTTTTATCTAATGATCGGATCTCCACGTTTTAGGACTCAATATTAATGGCTCGAGCGGGTGAACACAAATATTTTTCATATCCGAGTAATTGCTCATTTCGTAGCTGTAATATATAAGCAAAACGAAATCTGAAGATACGCATGGTAGCAAAAACGGCACTTCATCAGGGGACATACAGCTTTGCCAACATGCTGGAGCCTTACTGCTGTCGGTGATTAAACCATAAACCGACAATGCTCCGAAGCCCCATAATGGGAAACGAAATAAGACAATTATTTCAATTCAATTAAGATCATGTCCATAGTATCAATTTCTATTAAGTGACACATTCTATATTCTTACACAAAGATTTCAGTTCTTTCATTATATATTTCTTACTTAACACAATGACAGGCGTGGAGCTATGTAGAATATAAACAAACTAATTCTGCAGCGAAGTTGCCAGGTACTCAAAACAAACATCTATCACGGTTACAATAAAATACATTAACAAATAATATATCTAGGAAGTGAAATACGCAGACGAGAAGGAATTGTATTTCAACAAATTCGGTGTTTGATACGGAGCTGTATTGAATTAACTTCCCGTTAATTAACATTCTAACTTAAGTGGAGAAACTTAGCTTAACTCTAACACGCCGTTTTGTTTATAAGCGATCAGCTGGAGCTGACGTCATAGCTCACATGTGTGGGTACCGTGATCTTCTTCTTGAAGTGCAAGTATCCAATTAAGTATTGCAATCTACTTATGCGGGATTCAATATCGACCAAATTAATTGAACTTCTTTAAGACATAAGTAATGAAGATTTGTGGTTTATTATGGGACGTGAGACTTAGTTCAGGCCAAGAAAACCTTGATGGAGAACTGTTTTTGCTAACAAGCGTATCTTCAGATTTCGTTTTGCTTGTATGCAAATTCTCATATTTTTATTTATATTGTTTAATTAAGACAATTTCGGTGCTAGCTGCTTTTTTTTCCAGCTCTTTTCCATTTTGTTTAACTGTTTTTAAAATAAATGTCTATTCCATAAATATTTGAGCTAGGTTTACGAAATTGTATGCAGTTATTGAAAATGACAACCAAAGTAATTGATGAAAGTGACGAGCTTATTACTTAATTTTCTGGCACAGGGTGTTCAAAAATATTTGTTTTCTTTCGTTATTTATTGCCGGTTTCTCAAACCTGCGAAAGCTCCAAACCTTAATACTATGTTCTAAAAATCACATAAACAAAACACTTTTAAAGTTACAAAATAGTCCTCGAAGTATTTCTTGAGAAATTAAAAAAAAGTGCTAATAAATGAAAGAGTCTCTTGACCAGCCTGCGTAGGGACCGAGAGTGCACGGTATCGATCATTGTTAAACTGTTCTACCGTAAATTTCTTGAATTCGCTCCCAAGTCGTCGGGCTACCAAAGCAGAGAAGCCATCTCCTCTGCGGAGGAACAAAGATCATGCTCAAGAATGTTTCCCCGACCGTCGCCAATAGCCTATTGCGCAGCTCTAGTGCGACATAAATAAAGTACCTATCAAGACATACTTTGATTGAATGTAGACAAATTGTTGATACATATTTCTTCAGCAAAAAATTATTATTATTACTTTGAAAGATATCGAGTTTAAAGAAGAAAAAAACAATGATGTGTGACGAGTAAACATCGCTATATTACATGGCAAAAGGGAAATTTTATATTCGAATATAGTTATTCCTAGATAGTCAGTATAGATTGAAAATCCTTTCACGCTTGGATAATCGACACCGGCTTAAATTGTTCCCTGAAGACCTACCTATATCAGAAAAATATCGAACTGAAAAAATATATACGTCGATTCATATCATTGAGGAGTTTAACAGTCTTAAACGTTTTATTTAACATTTCACACTTTCCCTTTTTGACATATTTTATAACGTAGATCAAAAATTCCATCACATTGAAGTGTTAACTGCAAATAGTAGATATGCAAATTTGTTTAGGATATTTTGACTTAAACCGTCATTCTTAAAAGATTTCGTTTTATTATTTTCGTTTTAAGAAAATGTAGTTTTTGAATAACTTATAATTTGAAAACACTGATTTAATTTTTTTTTGCTGCAAACTTTTAATTTCTTGACATGAATAATGCTTAAAAACTGAGGTAAAATGGTGTATATGAAAATGAATTTTTTTTATTTAGTTCAGAAGCTTAGGTGGAAAAAGTTAACATGTTTTGAGTGCTCAAAACTATTTTCACCTTTACCTGTTGACTGGAACATATCAGCTGTACTGTTTAATAAATGTGTGTGTGTCTTTTTCCATGTCTTTTCTTTGGCGAAAAGGCTTGAATGAACACAAATAATTCAATGTACAAAGTAATTCTATATTTAGAATACTATTTTTTTTTTATCTTTTTTATTTTCTCCATGTTTTTTTTTTTTTTTTTTTAGATTTGCGTAATTTAACCGGACTTCCGCGAAATCCTACGTTTTACCACGACACTGAAAAGGGCTCCTCAATTGTTAATGAAAACTAGAGGATAGTAAATATTCTTAGAATTAAACAACAAATTTGAGAAATAAAATAACGACAGTCTCAATAAAAACGTGAATAAAAATTGCAAATGGAAAAAAACCTTATTTAATACAAAACTATATTATTAAAAGTATTCTCGGTGAGGTTTTGATAATAAATATTAAAAAAAAACCCAGATTGAGTACTTTAAAAACGAAACGAAGTTTAAAATACGAATTATGATTTTAGAAATATAACTAATTTTCGACCAAAGATTCGTAAACACACCATTTCAATAAATATTTTTTATCAACACTATAGCGTACAGTGCGAAAAATAAAAAATGGACCGTAACACATAACTTTTGATCTAATGATCTGATCTTCACGTTCTAGGATTCAATTTTAAATATTGGAGGGTTTTAACCTCAAATAAGCTAATTAATTAGTGCTAGCGCTATTTTAAGTTACGAAATCAATCACAGAAACGTATACTTCCTCCGAATAAACATTACTTTTTTTTCGGTGGATTCGGATTTTTGATCCCCAAAACAAACAAGGTAGCCGGATTCTGGGAAATATGGTCACAATTGTTTGGTCAGAAGAGCGCTCCAAAGTTTTGACCCTTTACTGTTAATTTTACTTTTTACGTATTTCACGATATCACGAAAACTTTTTCAGCGAATTGAAAAATTTTTGCAGACAATTAAGAAATTCGTTGATGTTAAGATAATTTCATGTAAAAAATTACTTTTAGTAAATAATTATTATATTTTATCTATTTGAAATATTATTATAATATTTAAATAATTTTTATTAACAATATGTAAATATTTATTTTATTTTATTTTATAATGGTTTAAAAATATATTGAATCGTTATCAAATCATTTTAATGAATGTAAATTTACATGACAGAATACAAATTTCAAGCAAAATTTGTGGAATGGTTCTTAAAAATCGATTTTAAATATCTGACTTCGACCTGAACTATTCGACCGATTTCGCTCAAATTTTATATTTTGCCTTGTAAAATTACATTCTTTAAATTTATGTAAAAAATTGTATAATTCAAAAACTTTTTGACTATTTTTGATCAAAATTAGAAAAATAATAAATGTTTACCGCAATTTATATTCTGCATGTAATTATCCTTGGATAAACGATTTTATAATTGTGTGCAAATTTTTTTTAATTTGCTGAAAAAGTTCTCGAGATAAAGCGAAAAACACAAAAAGCTAAATTAACATTATGGGGGCTCAACTTTGGAGCTTTATCCTGATCAAACTATTGAGACCATATATGCTAGATTGCGGTAACCCTTTATATTTTAGGGGTCAAAAATCCGAATCCGTCAAAAAATTAGGAAAAAAAATGGCATGTTCATTTAGAGAAAGTACACTTTTTTGTGTCTGATTTCGTAACTTGAAATATCGTCTGAGCTACTCGACTATTCGACTTTTGGAATTATTCCATTTAAGATTAATCCTACGTTTTTATAATGAATCAAAGTTGCAATTTCTGTAAATAAAATAAAAATAAAACAAATGTTATAAAAATTAGTGCTCAAGTAATTAATTTGTTGATTGGTTTGCTCATTGGTAATTTTGCTGTTATATCAGCCTTTTTGTACTGTAATTTGTCAGATTTCGATTTTTGTTTGTTTGTTAATAAATAACATTGATTTGTTTGCCGTAACTATTAATATGCAATTCCCAAAGTGTATACTTTTCTTTCAGCTTTGATATATTCTAAAAATATACATAAAAGTGTTCTTAATGAAACACAATGTTTAATCTTATACGGAATGGCTAGATACTGTTCCACATTTGTCTCTAAGCTTAATATTTCCCATTTGTCTCCTTCTGAAGGTGTGTTTTTTGTATTAGATATAAATTCTCTCATCAATGTAACATGATCTCTAATTTTTGAAGGTTAAAAAATTATTTTCGAAGCATATGCTATAAAATGCATGTTGATTTTGTAATATATATATATATATATATATATATATATATATATATATATATATATATATATATATATATATATATATATATATATATATATATATATATATATATATATATATATATATATATATATATATATATATATATATATATATATATATATATATATATATATATATATATATATATATATATATATATATATATTTAAAAGTCAGAAGTCAAAAGTTGATATATATATATATATATATATATATATATATATATATATATATATATATATATATATATATATATATATATATATATATATATATATATATATATATATATATATATATATATATATATATATATATATATATATATATATATATATATATATATATATATATATATATTTAAAAGTCAGAAGTCAAAAGTTGATATATATATATATATATATATATATATATATATAATAAATAAATAAATACAAGAAAACACTAAGTAAGTTAAGAAAAACAATAAGTTTCATTTATTGTGCTTAAGCTGCAAGTAAACAGCACTCATTAGATAAGTTCAAAATGAAGAATAAAACAAAGAAAAATTATAGACATATGAAAAAAAGGGGGTGGGAAATAATAAGTAAAAAAATAAACAACATTTTATTAAAAAAAAAAAAATGAAATGTTAATTAAAAAACCGGAAAAAAAGCCGGAAAAAAAAGATATAATCTTTTCTTCAGCCCACACGATTATATCCGCAAAACAGAGTGCTTTCTGATATTGTATCAATAAAGCCAGAGCAAATTATATTAATACAATAGTGTGAGGAGCACTCAAAAAAATTTTTTATAAAATAACACATAAAAATAGATCATAAAAAGTAAAAATAACATGTAAAAACAGATAATAAAATAAAATAAAAGGAAAAAACATTAAAAAGGGGGGGGGGACTATAAAGCGAGTAGCAAAATCATAACAACTTACACGGACGGATATTTTTCAAGAATGATTTAAAAATGTTTTCGCAGAAAGATTGCCAGATTACAAAATATGAAAACAAAAGATGAAAACAAAAGCGCAAATTGAGTGTAACAAGAGGGTTTTAAAGTGTCGTTCCTACTGCACTGCTGAAGTGATTTGTTTTGATTTGTTAGTTACCAAGGATGGGCCCAAATCGGATGTGCGCAAGGTAATATTAGAAAAGTAGAAATATATATCTAATACCTGGATAATTCTCTATTCCTCTTCTTAACTAAAGTTATTTTTAAATATATAATCCCAGAAAACTGAAGCGGTAATATATTACTTGACTAAAAACTTCATACGCTATAAAAACATACAAATTGAAAATAACAGTCGACATGTTTCAAGCGCTCAAAAAACAAACACCCATTTTAAAGACTTGCCAGTCGTGAATGAGAAGAAGAAAAAAAGGATTTGAAACATAAAAACGAAAAGTTGCCAATGAAAAATGGAAAAATAAAGGTGAGAAGCAAAACTAGAAGAACCACAGTATCTGAGAGAGAAAAAGAAGATACATTTAGAACGATAAACAACACAATGGCCGAGAGAGGCAAAACAGGGTAAAATTCATTTACACTCGTCATGGATAGGTGGTGATGAACTAATGTCTTTAGCAAAGGAATCAGCATTATTATGAATAAAACAAGATTCCAGGGCATCAAGACAGACTGGTGTGACTAGGGAGGAAACAATACTGGGGTTGTCGCAGTGCTCTTGATTACTTATGCTCTAGATTCCAACACTGTGCAGCTATTGATGATTTTTCGCATTCTTGATAACGGACATATCTATCGTGTTGAGCCACGATGGCTCAGGGGATAGAACGTTCGCCTTCCAATGAGGTGAACCGGGTTTGAATCTCACGATGGGTTAGAGTCCCTTTGCCGTCAGGCTAACCCTGTGAGGTTCTCGTGGTATTTCTCTCCATGTAAAGCAAATGCGGTTTAGTTCCACCAAAAGGTGCAAATTTCTCCCAATACTTGATCCAGGAGCTCCCTTGTCTTCTGGATTGGGTTCAAAATTACAAGGATTCGGGGTTGAACATTAATAGTCGTAAACCCAATAATTTGGTCGGCTGTTCAGCGACGGTTATGAAATAAAATATAAATATCTCTCGTGTTGGGCCTGGATAGCCTGGTTTAAATGAAACCCTGAAGGGAATAGAAAAAGAGGAAGATCTAAAAATACTTGGATCAGGACGATTGCAAACGAATTGAAAACAATGGGAAAGACATGGAGAGGGGGGGGAATATATGGCCACAAATCAAATGCAAAGGAAATCTAAGATAGAATCTCCGTGCTCCAATTCGGAGTAAAAAATGTATGTATATATGAGGGAGAGAATATGAACAATTGCATAACAATCGGGAGATAAAAAATAGTAAAGTAGGGAGTTCTCTGTAAGGATTAGAAGAGGATGGGAGTTTGTGCCTAGTGAGTTTAGCAAGAGTGAAAACTACTGTAGAAGGGTTAAATCCATGATTAGCAACAAGAAAGAGGGGAAAGTTAAGTTACAGTTTTATAGTATTATCCTAAGTGTTCTCATATGTCAGCTAAGTCTTATCTCAATATCTTATGTGTTATCTTATTACCTTAAGTGTTATCTTATTTTGGCTTAGTATTATCTTATCATTTTAAGCATTGTCTTAGTTTGGCTAGGTGCTATCTTAAGTGTTATTTTTTTCGTAAGTGCCATCTTATTTTAGCTATATGTTATCTCATTTTGACTAAGTATTATCTTATTTTGGTTAAACGTTATCTTATTTAGGTTAAGTATTATCTTATTTTAGCTAAATTTCATCATATTATCTTAAGTGTTATCATATTTTAGTTAAGTATTATCTTATTATCTTAACTCAGATCCGATTTTGGCTAAGTGTTACAGAAACTTTAAAACAGAAGAGTCAGAGATAGCTCTAACTCTTAGTTTGAAATTGTTTCCCTTAAAAATGATTTCCACCCCAGTGACATCAGCTCATCCTGATGTCCTGGAATTTTGTTTGCGGATTCCCTTGTTAACGACGTTAGTTCCTCACCACCTCTCCATAGCCCTTGGAAATGCATTTTACTCTGTTTTGCCTCTCTTGGCCATTGTGGTTTTTCTTGTTCTGCTTTCATCTTTTTTTTCTCTTTCGGATATTGTGGTTTTTCTAGTTTTGTTCCTCGTCTTTATTTTTCCATTTTTCGTTGGCAACTTTGCGTTTTATATTTCAAATCTCTTTTTTTTTTCCGCATCTGGCAAGTTTTAAAAATGGGCATCTGTTTTTGAACGCTTGAAACATGTCGATTGCTATTTCTAACTTTTTCCCATATTTTTGAAGCGAATGAAGTTTTTAATCAAGTAAAGTTATTCTCATTAATTCTATAAAAAATAATATCTTAAAACGTGTCTATTTTAATGGATCTATTTTAATTCAGATTAAAGAAAAATAGATATTTATCTAGATTCATACAGGGATAGTTCTGGATTCTTCTTGTCTTTAACTAAAGTTGGACTTTAATTCCAGGAAATGTAATAAATATATATTGAAATACTTCTTAACGCTTCAGTCTCTTGAGCCAACATTTTCTTCTAAAACAAATATTAAGAAGCGTAAAATAGAGATTTTGATGATTTCAAGATGTATTTCGGGTTTTTTCATCCAAGACTGTGAATCTAAAGTTAACAGAACAAATTCTATAGCTTTAAAAATAAAATTGTACTGAATTATACTTTGTAGAAATAATGTGAACGACATTTTATCCCATGTAATTTTGATTTTACCTAACATTATAGAATGAAACAAAACGCGCTTTTCCTTATATATATATATATATATATATATATATATATATATATATATATATATATATATATATATATATATATATATATATATATATATATATATATATATATATATATATATATATATATATATATATATATAAGGAGTGATCAAATGAAAAGGTACGAAACGACACGGTGGGTACGAATGTAGACTTTATTCAAAATGTACACCATAGGCCTGAGCACAACGATCCCACTGATGAACAAGCCGCAGGATTCCTTGTTCCCAGAATTCCAGTGGCCGTGACGAGACCCAGTCCTTCCCAGCGTCCTTGAGTACGTCGTCCGAGTTGAAGAGCTTCCCTTTCAGGTGTTTCTTCAGTGGACCAAACACATGGAAATCGTAAAGCGACTAGTCCGGATTGTATGGCGGATGGTCCAACGTCTCCCACTTGAACTTGGCCAGTTCCATGTGTGTGACTCTGGAGACGGGTGGACGCGCGTTATTATGGAGCAGAACCACACCCTCCGACTGCAGCCCCGGTCTTTTGTTCTTGATGGACCTGCGTAGGCGTCAGAGTGTCTCACAGTACACATCGGAGTTAATGGTTTTTCTGTGCTCGAGGAAATCGGATAACACCTCGCTGCTCCTCAATCGTCGAATTTTGCAACGCGAGCGCTATCCAGTCCCCATACGGACTGCCGCATCATTTGGACGCCGCTTTTGATACGAGAATAAGCTCTCTCCTGCGCATGCGGGCACCCGCGCACGCTCCGACCCCAGTCAGAGACTCCAATCGCATCCCGAGATGTCTCGCTACGTTCTCCCACAGCGGAATATGCAAATATTTAACTGTTAAGTTTTTACATCGGTCTCTCACAAAGAGCCATAAAAAATCGAGATAAACCAGATAAGGGCAGATAAAAGATTATCTTCTGAAGTTAATGGGCAATAATTCATAGATAAAGTAAGCATTAAGATAGTCCCAAAAACTTCTCAGCGCCAGAATGGCGCCATCTTCTTAGCGAATCAAAATCTCTAAATTTTATCAATTGAATGACGTTTCATTAAGATAAGAATATACTTGCAACCACTCCCTTTCAGAATCCCAATTTAAATATCAAGAAAAGCCAAAAATTCGTTGCTTCTTCATATTTTCATGGCGAGATAAATCTGTGCCAAATCTTAACATCCCTGCTAGGGAAACCACCAATGTAATCGATGCAAGATTCCAGCGAACAATGTTTTCAATACTTAATATAGGGCCGGGATAGCCTGGTCGGAAGGGCGCTGGGCCCATATCCAAGAGGTCGTGGGTTCGATCCTCGCCGGCCGAAGACTCCCCGTGTAGTAAATGGTGACTGATGCACGTTAAATCTGTCGAGTCTCAAAGTCCTCCATGTTCCCACAACAAATCAATACCTCTGGGGGTACTGATCCTGGAGTTTCCTTGTCTTCTGGATTGGTTCAAAATTACAAGGCTACGGAGTTGAACGTAAGTAGTCGTAAACCCATGAAATTGGGTCCGCTGTTCAACGACGGTTATAAAATAAAATAAAATACTTAATATAACATAATAAAATGCCTATTTGTGTGAATAAACCTAAGTCTCTTCAATTATCCATTATATATATATATATATATATATATATATACAGTCAATTCGCTATAACTCGAAGTACGATAACTCGAATATTACTATTACTCGATTTTTTTATGAGGTCCCGACCCTTTTATCTTCAATTTCATGTTAATTATTTTCGATTACTCGAATTTTACTCCCTTTAACTCGATTTCTTTTTGGATCTTTTAAAGCAAAAAAAAAAAAAAAAAAAAACCAGGAGCTGATATCTTGTCCCTTCCTTTGCAAAACACGCACAATGTCTTTCGCATTCTTCATGGAGAAGCTAAAGCTGTCCCTCTTGAATTATGTGAACAGTGATTAAATGAAACGTTACCAAATTTACTTCAAGGATACAGTTAAAATGATGTTTTCAATATTGATGAAATGGGTTTATTTTTTAAACATCTTCCAAATAAGACTTTGATGTTTAAGGATGAAAACTGCTCAGGGGGTGATCTACCTAATTTGAAAGCAGTAAACTTGCAGTTTCTCCCGCCAAATACAACAGCAAAGTTGCAGCCGATGGACAAGGGTATCATAAAGTGCTTCTAACAGTCTTATATCAACGCCGCCACGTAATAAAAATGTATAGAGCCCCCAAAAAAGGAAGACGTACCAATCTGGAGGATTTTTGATCTAATGAGCGGATCCTCACGTACTAGGATTCTATTTTAATGGTTCGAGGGGATAATCTTCCAATTTCAATCCCCATTTAATGTCATCTAGATATTGAAATTAAACGTTCCGAATTGAAATAACGTTCTATTTATCATGGGCTGCTGAAGTCAGAAAGGGTCATCTCATTTATGATACCTTGGGCCGTGAGGGTTATCCCGTGTACGTGAGTTATCCCGTGTACGTGAGTTATCCCGTGTACGTGATCCCGGTTCAGGCCGGGGGTAAGGGCTCTCGAGATTGGCCTGGAATAGGCTAATTCATTAGTACAGACGATATTTAAATTTACGAAATCAGATATCTATTTTCTCTGAATAAACTTACCCTTTTTTCAATAGATTTGAATTTCTGTCTTTCAAATTGAGTTGTTGATTGGACTGAGTACGGGACAAAATCTAATATCGTAAAAACTAGTCTTAAGTTGCATTAATTTTTGAAACACCTTGTATCGTAAAAGAGAATAAACGTCACAGGGTTGAAGGAATCCTATGCCTTTGGAGTTCAAAAAGTAAACAGCAGTTCGAAGCGATAACGGGATTTGAGGGAAAATGTCTATAATGACATTAAGAGAGTAATCCCTATTTTCCCCCTTAGGATATGGAAGCTTATTTTGAGGAGCTGTCTGGATTTATCTCTAAATCATGAACTGCTAGAAGATAAAATTAATTAATTACGGTTAATTTGATTAAGTAAGTTCGTTTGATTTTATGAGTTTGTGGGAGAGGGAAAAAATAAGCTCAGCATTTCTTACATGCTCTAGAGTGAAATGAAACGTAGCTCAAACTTACAAGAACCAAAATTTGCAAAATTTATTTTATAAATATTTTTTATTTTTACAATTTGAATATTAAAAATATAAATAGTTGAATACAGAAGTAAGCAATGAAAATAAAATTATTTTTACCCATTAGACTAAAAAAAGTAAATAATGAATAAATCGGTGTTAATCATTAGTAACTTAATTTATAAATCTCAATTTACAAGAGCCAAACTTAAATTTACTTTCTCACACAACTTAAATTTACGAGAACTAAAATTTTTGAACTTTTTTTAATTTATTTTTTATTTTTACTATCTGAATATTTAAGAAATAAATAATGAATAAAAAGTAAATAATGAAAAAAGAAAATGGGGGAAAAAGTAATAAACAAATAAATCGGTGTTAATCGTTTGTGCAAAAGCATGTAAACTTAACTAACTCAAATTATTTTATTACCTGTTGCTCTTCCTTCAGAAAAACGTTTAAGTGTAACTATAAAAAAAAGCAAAAACAAAAATAAAAAAAACCCCTCGTGGTTTAAGATAACTTTAGGAATACAAATTTGGTGCCTTAGCTCTCACACGTTCAATATACACCGAAGAGCGATTACATTATGACCAGCCTCCATCTATAACAATGAGCTCGCCCAGTTTTTCATGGTTTCTCGCCCAGGAACAATGTTTTCCTGGGGTACATTAGGACCCATAATCCTCATAGAACAATCCCTGACGTCTGTAAGCTACTTGAACATAGTTGAAGACCAGGTTCACCCATTCATGGCAACAGTTTTTCCTGCGGGAGATGATGTTTACCAACAGGATAATGCACCATGTCATAAGAGTCGAATCATCGAGGAACATTCCAGTGACTTTCAAGTCATGTCTTGGCCCCCAAATTCACCTTGTGGTCTTGCTTGGAAAACCAAATTCGTGCTGCCAGGCTACCCCCTCGCAATGTTAGGGAATTGCAGGACCAGTTGGTGAGCGCTTGGTACCAGGTACCTCAGACTACCTATCAGCACCTTGTGGAATCAATGCCACGGCGGGTGCTAGCAGTTTTGAGTTTTGAGGGCTAAAGGTGGTCATAATGTAATGGCTCCTCGGTATATATATATATATATATATATATATATAAGAGAAAAAATTATTTAAACAGAGACGTCTGCGTCTTTTACGGATTTCTACACTGAGAAAAAAATAGGTTCAGAACTACAGAAATATGGTAAAATCTTTGTTTTTATCTCTATGGGAACATCAAAAAACCCGGTAATTTTAATTGAAGTGATTTGGTTATTATTTTGGTAAAATTATCAATAAAAATATCATTTTATAATATGCGATAAAATTAGGTTATTTTTTTCATGATATCATAGAATAAGACATAAAAACCATTTTATTCGGAAAAACTTAATTTTCAGTTTGGTATTTTTTTTACCAAATGTGTGGTAATAAGAACTATAATTTTAAAAACCGAAATTTCCGGTAAACCATTACTATATGAACGGAAAATTTACCAAAAGACTAGTTTACATACCATATAATTTTTTTTAAACCAGAATTTCGGTTATTTTATTAAGAAATGCTATTACCAATTTTTCCAATAATTTCTTTCTAAGAGGAGTTTTAATACTCAATTTGCTTGTCTTAAATATTCAAAATTACAACTTCACGTATTAGAAATCCTTCAATTCCAAAATACATGTTTTTGCATAACTTTACATTAAGTTTGCTACTAACTAATTATATTTAACATCCCAGGTAAACTGTAGATTTACGCACAAAATGAATACAACAATAACGACGGACATATGATCAGAGTATATGATATCGATGAAATATAATGTGAAATTTTTAAACTCCGAAGTGGCAACGTTTTATATTTAGTTGCTGCTAAACCCGATGATTTGATTCATAATTCAATTATTACGTTACAATACATAGAGATTGAATTACATTATTCTAATCTAAAGGTTAAATAACTGATCAACTTATTATTGCAATTTGATTCCAAGGAAGGTTTAATTATCACAATGTTTGTTAGGCAACAATGTTTTTAGAGGCCATGAAATAATTTTTGAGGTTCACGTAGCCTGTGAAAAATAGCAATGGAACACCTTAATGTCTTTTGATCTAAAAATAAGGTTTTGTTCACGAAAAAGAGGCAGGCCGAATTTGAGATGGATAGATGGCCTAGAAAAAGACCTAACCTAAAATGTTGAAAACCTAAAATGTTGAAAACACTAGAAGAAAAAAGATTAGCCTGGAAAAAACTTCTTGAGAGGGCCAAGGCCCACCTTGGGCTGCTATGCCATTGATGATGATAATAAGGTTTTCTTATGAGGCAAACTGAACCCGTTCAGGACCAATGAAAGGACGAAGAAGCGGTTTCCAAGGATAGCAACCTTCGAGAGTATACGTAAGCATTTCAAACATGGACGAAGAAGGCTATAAAATTTCGTATACCGCAGCAAAATGCAACATAATTCGATTTCATTTACCAGAATTACGTTTTTTTTCATCAAAAAATTTTATTACCATACAATACGGTAATTTTACGTGGAATTTTTTTCTCAGTGGAGTTTTAATAATCAATTTGTAAAGTGTTAAGTATTCAACACTACAACTTCACGTATTAGAAAGCTTTCAATTTCAAAATACATGTTTCTGCATAACTTTACAATAAGTTTGCTGCTAACCAATTACATTTAACAACCAAGGTAAACTATAGATTTATGCACAAAATGAATACAATAATAACGACAGATATATGATCAGAGTATATGGGATCGATGAAATATAATGTGGATATAAATTCTTCGAGTTATGCTGGTGCATTAATAATTTGAAACTCCGACATGGCAACGTTTTATATTGAGTTGCCGATAAACCCGATGATTTGATTCATGGTTCAATTATTACATTACAATACATAGAGATTAAATTGCATTATTCTATTCTAAAGGTCAAATTACTGTAGTACTTTGATCCCCCCTCTAATTATCGCAATGTTTGTTAGAAAACAATATTTTTTGAGGCCATGAATTGGTTATTAAGTTCCATGTAATATATGCAAAATAACTGCGGAAAACCTTAATATCTTTTGATCTACACCCTGCCAGCACCGACCACAGTGCTGGCACAAAAAACATCCTCAATGGTAGACGAATCATAGGTTAGATTCCCCTTACCGTCAGGCTAATCGTGGAGGTTTTCGTGGTTTTCCTCTCCATGTAACGCAAATGCGGGCTAGTTCCATCAAAAAGTCCTGCACGGAGGCAAAATTTCTCCCAATATTTGATCCAGTAGTTCCCTTGTCTTCTGAATTAGGTTCAAAATTAACCCAAAATCCCAAAATTCGTAAACCCAAAATTGGGTCGGATGTTCATCTAAGGGTTTTAAAAAAGGGATTTGCATAGGTGAAGAAGGCTAGCTCCCATAGACATAATTTAAACTCAAGGTATGATGTGATCCCTAAGTATAAGGGAAGAAACAACATTTAGGGGGCACATCAGTAGATGATCTTGAAATGGGTTTGCACCCTCCTCTCTCCCAAACCACTACAGGGGTAGGGGAGGGGTGGAAGCGTTATCTCTTCCATTTATTGCTTGTTAATGTTATTGTTGGTTTAATATGCATTTTTACTCTATCGTTCAACAGTACTGTACTGTTAATTAAGATATTTCTTTGAGAATACATTTATATCATCCATGTTGACTGAATATACTAACACATTTTGACATAAAAAGAATAAAATGGCGAGAGGCAACATATTCAACCATACATGTAGAGTACCAAGCATGCTTTGGAATTAAACACTGGGGGTTCCGCGTTCGGCTAACCACCTGACCGGAACATCTGCTCCTGCACCCCAGAGTCCAAGGTCAAGAAAACTGAGATGGGCACAGTAAACCATGGCCCTCTATGGGCTGTCGCGCCACTGAGTTAAGTTTTTTTTACATGTAGAGCTGTTCAATAACTGGTTCACGGTTGTGAACCAGTTATTGAACAACTCTACATGTAAAATAAACTTAACACATTGCTTCTTATAGGCATGTACTGGATGGTGATCTGCTTAATCTGAGTATGTTGTTCACCCTGTAAGTTGTTTTTCTGGCATTGAATTGATTTATGGTATGGTATTTTCTGGTAATTGAAAATCTCGACTTTTTCCTTCTTTTCATGTTCTTTGCTCACGTGACCTCGGGATTTTTCATTAAAATTCGGAAAAATTCATTAAAATTCAATGAAATTAAATATTCTGAAATTTCCAATTTGATTGTACCTGAATATACTGTAATAAAATGCTCGCTATATTTAAGAAAAATGAAAAAAAAATTTTTTTTTGAATGTTAAACTATATATATATATATATAAGTTTTTTTTCCGGTTTTTTAAATAAAATTTCATTTTTTTTTTTTTTTTTTTTTTAAAGCTGTTAGTTATTTTTTTACTTTTTATTCCCCCCCCCCTTTTTTTTTCATATGTCTATAATTTTTCTTTGTTTTATTCTTCATTTTGAATATATATATATATATAGGCAAGCAAAAATATAAGAAAAAATTATGAAAAGTGCAAAATAATAGTACAAAATAAATTTAAGGAAAGTACGCAAAGACCGTTTTTGTGCTTTATTTCGTTTTTTAATTTTATTTTATTTTAATTTCTAAGTATGAATTTGATTTTCATCGTAGACGTATAGAGCTGGAAATGTCCACATCTATTTCGAACAAAATATTTCTAACTATTATATCGCTTCTGAACGTGGCGTGGCTTGTTGATCAATAATAATACGTAATAACGGCGTTCGCTTAACGGAAATACAAAATAACTCCCCGAGATTTATATTGAATGAACTGTCGGTTAGAGCCCAATTGTTGTTATGAACGCATTTCTCATCAAAAGTTTCATCAATTTTTACCGCGACTTAATCTAAATATTTATAAGATAAATAATGCATATTCTATGATTTCCCCGTCCCAATGCCCATATCACAAAATAACAAAGCCTAAGTAACAATGATTGTGTATTGCGCACTTTATAGAACTCATTACATCCAATACATGCACAATTTAAATTAGAAAACAGTCTCAATCTTAGATAAATAAAAAATTAAAGTATTATTATTGAGAGAAAATATTCTGTCTCCCAGTTAGTTATAACTTCATGCGCGTTTCTATTATAAGAAAACTCTACTCGCATTTAACTAACAAGATCTTATTTAAATATGATTTAAACAGTATTGCATCTTTTAAAGTTTAAATAAGCTCTGGTGATTTTAAAGGAATTAATATTTTTCTAAGATTTTTCATTCGTTAGAATAATTGTTTTTAAATAGTTTTACATCCTGTATAAAAATATTTTTTTTTTAATATTCATAATAGTCTTTTTTCTAGTAATATTGGTAGTGTGGTGTAATCATCGTACAGTCGAACTCGTTTATAACGAGCACAAAGGGACCGTAACATGTACTCGTTAAATCCGAGTGCTCGTAATAAACGGGTACTTAAGACAGGCGTGCAACCAGAAGAGGGGGGGGGGCTTGGGAGGTCAAATGATTGAATTTACTTAAAATTTAATTAATACTTACTTACTTTAATTACATTAATTAATTTAATCGTAAATTTTTTTTTTATTTCGAGCACATTTCTTATCATTTTGAAAAAAAAGATAAGACAGAAAGACTAGAAAGATGAGAAAAAAGATTACAAGACGGAAAAATATTGCTCGCTAAAACCGGGTCTTGCTCGTTAAAAGCGACTTCTGTTCCATAGACTTAACATTGATCCAACCAAATATTCTCGTTTCCCTCGGTAAATCCGAGTTCTCGTTAAATCCGAGCTCGTTATAAACGAGTTCGACTGTATTTGATTCGAGAAGTTCATACTCTGGCGAACCTGAAAATTTCAACATACGCTCAAAGTATTTTTCGTAATCTCTTTGAACTGAACTGAGGTTCAAGAAATAAAATGTGATCATCGTAAAACTTCGTTACCATCGAAACCATCGCGATACTTTGTTCTTTTCTTTACTTTTCTTTTCTCTTTTCGCAATCTGCTTTACGTTTTTCTTCAGTTATTACTTGCTCGATTATTCTTGTATGTTTTTAATTTTGTTGTTAAGTTTTCATTAAAGTTATGTTTATATTTAGCATTTCTCCTTTTTGTTTTCTTTGGCGGCAGACTTAACTAAATATGCATTCTTATAATAAACGCAACCGATTTCTCTCCAAAGTAGCATTTTTACTGTTTCTCTAGATTTTAAATATCGTCGCATTTTGGGTGTTTGTCTTTTACCGTTACATTATATTTTGTGCACATAAACTATTTGACGTAGAAATTTACAATTACGAAAGTGTGTAGAAAAATGCACAAGGTATATGATAAATTAAAATTTACGATAATTTTGATGCGATAATTTTATTACGATATTTTTTAAACAAAATTAATACGATAATTTTATCACGATGCTGTACTAAATAATTTAAAATTGTACTGATGATAAGAGCAGAAAAATGATATTATTATTATGATATGCTCGTAAACAGTATAGAATGCATATTATCTATCTAATATGCAGATTAATTAGAGCGGAATCAAGTGTTTTCCGCAATTTACCTTATTAACGGTTTCCGCAGTGGTCGGAAAAACTGCCTATTTTTGTAGTTACTACAACTACTTTATCATAAAGGTTGTTAATTACAGCTACAACTATTTTGTTTACAAAAATAGTTATATATATATATATATATATATATATATATATATATATATATATATATATATATATATATATATATATATATATATATATATATGTATATAACTATATATATATATATGTATATAACTATATATATATATATATATATATATATATATATATATACATATATATATATATATATATATATATATATATATATATATATATATATATATATATATATATATACATATATATATATATATATATATATATATATATATTTATATATATATATATATATATATATATATATATATATATATATATATATATATATATATATATATATATATATATATATATATATATATATATATATATATATATGTAATAACAGGGCTCCAACCCTGTTATTAGTGTTGTATTTAGCTTGAAATAATTGCAGTCATAAGCCATCAGACGTTCCAAACAGGTTTATTAAATGTAGGCTGGTATTGCTACAGTTGACGTCCAAGCTCCCTACGGGAGGGAAATGGACAAGACTCCGGACAATTCCGGCACAGTTTATCAGGATCACATTATGATGAAAAGGACACGCAAAACTATGCGCTCTTACGTTTTATACCAACATAGATTTGAAGTAAAAAGGCGCATTCGTACATTCCTTGTAACCTTACGCATTAAGGAAAATCATTTCTGCTTCCTTATATGGTATTGAAAAAGGGAACGATTTTAAAAATAACTCTTCCCTTGAAATATAAATCTATTTATATTTCAATGGTATGTTTTCAGCCTTGAATTCCTAAAATAGAATCTCTCTACGCTTATTCTTCAACAAAGACATTTTATGAAAACGAAAGAGATTTAATTCTTTTATTAATACAAAAGTATTCACTTTTTGTATTACATCCCCCCCAAAAAAAGTTTTGGTGAGCCAAAAAAAAAAATAAAATTTAGAATACTTTAAATTTAAAATTTTTAGGTTGGTACGATTGTTCCTTTTTCCCTACTACAAACATCTTTTTTTTTTAATTATGTAAAGAAAAAAATTATTTACAATGACAAAAATATGAAAAACATGATTATGCAATTTATCTGTTTAGTCAATTAAACAGAAAGAAAAATGAAACATTTATAAAACTGATCTACTAAAATTTTCAAAACAATTTTTCACACAAAAATATACAACATTTTTATGGAAACGAAAGTGTTTTAATTCTTTTATTAATACAAAAGTATTTACTTTTTGTATTACATATATATATATATATATATATATATATATATATATATATATATATATATATATATATATATATATATATATATATATATATATATATATATATATATATATATATATATATATATATATTTATATATATACAACTATATATATATACATATATATATATATATATACAACTTTTTTATTGCAAAGGTAGTTAACTACAGCTATTTTGTTACAAAGGTAGTTGACTACCATAAAAATTACTTTATTACAAAGGATTTTAATGCTACAAATTTAAAATTCGATATTCAGCTCGAGATTATCAACTGTTTAACTTAAAGTAAAAAATGTCAAGCTTCCGCTCAGTAGACCGTAGAAACGCAACTACAGAGAGGATACTATATATACAGAAAGGATATATACTAAAACGGCCATATTTGTTTCTTAAATAAGCGTGATTTTTTTTTGTTAAATTCAAATTTTTTCAAAAGCTATTTGAATTTTAAGTGCTTTTATAGGGAATTTTTTCTCGTTTTTCTTAAATATTGACTATTGATACATAGTTGCAAAAAAGCGACTTTTCTCTTTCGGGATCTTTGTTTTATAAGCTCGAGCCTGAATTGATGTCAAAAATAACAAAAGAGAGAGAAAAAATAATTAGATGTGGTTAGATTCCGTAACGTTATGAAAATTTTAGCATTTTCATAATTTTACGTTGTTCTGATCCCTACACTGATGTTTATAAAGATTAAATGCCTCTGCTCGAGAAACATTTGTTTGGTATTCCTCATAATTATGTTTTTTTTAAAGGCTAAGTGATTCTTCTCAGCATACATTTGTCCGATATTCTTTACACTGAAGTATTTTTACAATTAATTGACATTGTCTGATATTCTCTACACTGATGTTTCTATTTATATACTCTAAGCGGGCACTGTTATAGTAACAACCATCGATTATTAATAAAAACAGAGTTCTTTCAAGCCTAATCTCTTTTTCAAAAAAGTTGATTTATAAAAATTAAAAATTTTGTTAAGTCAAAATGAACAGCCATTATATTATCGTAGCCAAAATGTTCAAAAAATCTCCTCTAAACAATTAAAATTCCGTTAAAATGTCTTATAAATTTATATTCAGAAAGTAAATTTTCAAAAAATTAATTCAATGATTTGGATATTAACTTTGACTGTGTTATCAGTTGATTCAAGTCATGATTAGAAATAAAAGAATAATTCTAATATTGCCATTATGTTTTTAGAAATTGTCAATGTCCCAAGGTACAACATTCTCTCCTATTTTTTACATTAAAACCTCAAAACCTTAAATAAATATTGCGTACATAATTTCAGACATTTATAATTTATCACTATTTTCCCTAAGGAATGTTAATTGATATACTGAAAATTATTTATATTTATCTTCGTAAAGAAATATGTCTTTGTTAGAGCTTTTCGTACCGTATGATAATGAACTTGAATTGCACGCCATTCACTAAGTCCCGGTGTCAATAGAAAGTAACCTCCCACCCCCCCACACTTCAGTCCAGTGCTTCTGTTTTCACAACGCAACGGTGAAAACAGAAGATAAGCGCCAAGTTGGCCGTAACATAATCAATCTCATGAATAACGACATCTTGGGCGAGAATAGAGGAATCAAGGCAAATTAGATCTGAATTCTGAGGAAGTTGATCTCATGAATATATATATACTTGCATGAAGGGAATTTATGTTGTTTTTTTACTAAATACTTATATATTAGTAAATTTTAAAAAAATATGGTGGTAGAGATATTTAATTTATTCTAACAGTAATTGTGTGGCTTAGAAATACATGCATAAATTTTAATATTATAGCGACGAAATGATTAATATTGATTTGAAATATGAATTGAAGCTAAATACTACTGTTAAATTTAAATAGCTTTTTTTTTTTTAAAAAAAACTAGTTTTAAAAGAAATTTATGCTAATAGAGATATTAGATTTATTTTAAAGTAATTGTGTAACTTTGAATTTCTTGTATTAATCTTAATACTGTAACTA
This sequence comes from Parasteatoda tepidariorum, assembly GCF_982258835.1. NCBI lineage: Eukaryota > Metazoa > Arthropoda > Arachnida > Araneae > Theridiidae > Parasteatoda > Parasteatoda tepidariorum. Next base: position 90,035,088 of record NC_141763.1, on the reverse strand, counting down.
AGAAATGATTAATATTGTATTCAGGGATGAAATAAAACTAAAAAGCTCAAAAAAGTTTTAAAATTATTTTTGTAAAATTTTTCTAGATGCTATACGGATTATGAACTAAGAAAAACACCCGTCCTTTTTAAACATCTGAGGATTTCTGAAAGATTAGAATCTATCCAAAATTGTTAATAGAGCCGTAGCGGTTCAGGGAGTAGGGGGCTAGCTTTCCAATAAAGTGACTCAGATTCGTGTCCTCACTAGATATGAAATCTACTCCCGGTTCCACAGTGCTGATGTAAAATATCTTGAATGGTTGGCGGATTATGGGTTAGATCCCTTTGTCATCAATTTTCATCAGTATACATACCTATAACCAGTATACATAAACCAGAATAACATACCTATAAGTCATACACCAGTATGCAGTCCTATAAATCATACACCAGATTACATACCTATAAAGTTTCAAACGCATTTATCTCGTATGAAAAAGTTCATTGCATTTGAGATAACAAATAATTGAAAACATAAAACTACAGCCAAGCACGCCTCAGCATGGTAATTAAAAAGCAAAGTATTCCTGCACCAGCCATTGTGGGCCAGGAAGATCATGGATGCTTAGGCCCATAATTTCGAGAGCAACGGCATAAATGGGCAATGGAGTCTATATTGCGCATATAATTTCTTTATTTCCCAGCCAAACTAGTACCCATCGATCGGTAGCTAGGTGGGCCTCAAGCCGCCACTGGGCATCGAACCCCAGTTTTTCATAATGCAGCTCAGTGTCTGTACCACTGAGTCATCACGAATCATGACATTTGTGAAAAGAGTGAATCGAAGAAAAATTGCATTTGGAGAAGAATTTCTCAGGAAATTTATCTCGTGAATCTAAAAGGTGTTCCGTAACTATCACCCTTCATAATCAATAAAGCGGAGAAAAAAATCAAGGTACTGGATAGGCTTGATATTCGTTCCTTGCTCATAAATTTAAAACAACTTGATAGTTGAATATCTTTACATTTTCAGCCATTAAAATTCACTTTTGAGGTTCGAATTTTATATTTAAAATTTCATTCTTCTCTGTAATGAAGAATGGGTATTTTTCCAATTACAAAATGTTACTGATGAGCCACAATGGCTCAGGGGATAGAGAGTTCGCCTTCCAATGAGGAAAACCGGGGTTCGAATCCCCAGTGATGGCTGGTCGAAACGAATCAGCATCCAGCTAGCACCGGCCACAGTGCTGACGTGAAATATCTACAGTGGTAAGCAGATCATTCGGTTAAAGTCCCTTTTTCATCAGGCTGACCGTGGGAGGTTCTCGTGGTCTTCCTCTACATGTAACGCAAATGCGAGTTAGTTATATCAAAAAGTCCTACACGAAGGCAAATTTCTCCCATTACTTGATCCAGGAGTTCCCTTGTCTTCTGGATTGGGTTTAAAGTTACAAGGCTACGGAATTGAACGTTAGTAGTTGCAAACCCAAAATTGAGTCAGCTGTTCAACGACGGTTATAAAATTGAATATAAAATGTTACTGATGAAGGGGTATGGATAATATGAAGGGAACAAAAGAAAAGCATGAGAGGATTTAAAAAAATCTCATAATATTATTTTAGGCAAATATTAACATCAAGTCCTTTGATGAAATTAATACATTTTTCAATGAAAGCAGATTTTTGGTCATCTTATCCATTACAAAATAGAACAAAAAAATTGTTTCGTTAACCTTTGGGAATTAGTTCGAAAAATGACAAAAGATAAAATTTGAAACTGAGTAACTTGAAAAATAATTCGAAATTTAAAATCAAAAGCCCAGATATTGTTCAACCATCGAAATAAAGGTACATATCTGGGGAAAAAAAATTTTGCGATTATTTTCTGCTATTCATCGAAAAATCCGAAAAAAAATTAATCTGAATAAATTATTTGTTTCTTCCAAAAGTAATACATTTTTAAAACAAAGTAAGACGTAGTGCTTATCCAAAAGTAGCTGAAAAAAACTACTAAACACACACACTAATGTATCCGCAAGCAAAAAAGAAAATATTTCGGACATAAAAAAAACTCAACTAATAAACTTATTAAAATTTCTTAAAAACATTTTTTTTTAAGTTTGAGTTTTTAATATTTTTGTTCCATAGTTTTTATGTTATAAAGAGACGGCGAGAATTTTCTAAATCAAGTATATAACTAACAATACTAAGTTATACTGAGTTTTCTACTAACAACAACAAAAGAAAAGTATACAGTTGTTTTTTATTAACGATATTTTTCAGATGAATTAAAAACAAGTTGCAAAAATGCTCCATTTTATAAAAAAATCTCTTTAAGTTTGCATAGTCAATAAGAATGAAAATAACTTCGCTGAAAATAATGTACGTATCACAATATTTTTTTAAAATTTTCAAATTGGTGTTAGAAATAACAAAGCAGTTGATTCTTATAACGATAAGAAACTATATTTTAAAAGCTAATAATCTTATTAATATAGCTAATAATCTTTAAAAAAATGCTTCAATTTAACTGATGAAAAAAATCATTTTTATCTGAACTTTTTAAATTAAGTCATTTGATGAAGGGAAAATTCTTTCATATTTTAATTTAAAATATAAAAGAATTTTCCCTTTAAAACAGTTTCAGGAAGAATTCACTATTTAAAATGTTGTGTAAAAATGGGTTTTTAGCGCTACATTTAACACTATATTAAAAATATCTCTATAACAAGCAACTTTGTTTGACATTTGCTACATTTACGAACGATTATTTAAAGTGAAACCTTAATGGTTTTGAATACGCACTATGGCTTTATCGATTACTTTTTAATTTAGAAAATGACGTGGTCTTGATGCTTGTGTATCCATCCATAGTACATAACTTTCCCCTTTGGTTCAATTTTAAAAATGTGTTGGCATTAAGATGCCTCTATCCTCGCCATTTCCGGATAGTAGGTAAAATTTTTGATTTGTGTTGTCTTAATTTTTTTATTCTTATATACTTAACAAACTTTTGATTATTATTCTGCAATTACCATACTCTTCAGAGAAGAATAAAAATAAAAGGGCTGCTTTATTAAATGAGGAGAAATAATAATTAATATATTAAATGAGGAGAAATGATAATTTTGACAATAATAATTTTTTGTCAAAACTATCAAGCAATAAAATTCTACAACTTGTGATATTTAGTTCGTTATTTAAACCTACACATTTTCCGGCTTTCGGGATTTTTTGAAATTTAGTTTTGTCGCAGTTTAAATTAATGAAAACCGATATTGGTGTCTGTTATTTTTTTGAAGAACACAGAAGCAATGCCGGCAAATAAAGAGTTTATTAAAATACAACTTGAGGAAATCACATCTCGCACACACAGTGCTTTGCAAAAGAAAATACTTCTTAATCAGTCATCATAGCTTATGATGCGACCGAACCTCATCTCAGGCAGCTGCTTCAACTACTATACAGTCAAACCTGTTTTTGAGCGGTGGATAGGGACCGCATAAAAGAAATCGTACAAAAAAATATTCGAAAATTTTATTAAAACTTACATATAATGAACAACTTTGTACGATATACTACCTAAAAAAATTTTCTTTCCTCGTCAGTCAGAAAACTGCCAATAAACAATTTTTCACATAGTGAGCAGTTTGAATACCATCTTTCTTACGGTTATTTGACTGTTCTGGTTGAATATGGTAAAACAACCATTAAATTAACTGTTATTTAACCATTTTTTCCCGAGAAATTTTTATTAGTTCTTGGTTTGGAGGCTCAATAAAGCAAATAAATTGGAAGAAAGGCGTTTTTATTCACAGAAAGTACGTAGCGTCTTATTTCGGAATTTAAAAAATGGTGTGCACTAACTAACATTTTTAGGGTTAGGCTCCAAAGAATTAAGATTGAGTCCTCATGCATTAAAATCCGATCCTATTATATCAAAAGTTATTATTCACTTTATGTGACTTTTAAAATAGATAAAATATTCGCAACATATATAATATATATGTTTTGAAATATATAAAATATTCAATTTCTTTACGATAGCTCAGGAATAATTCGAGTGATTTCGCTAAAAATTTGTATTTTGCAACGAAAAATGTAAAATTTTTTTTACCTTACACTTTAAAATTTCTTCAACATCTATTAAACAAAATAATAGAAAAATAATAAATATTTACGATAAGTAATTTCTTGCATAGAATTATCTTTGAATCAGTTAATTTTATAATGTTTGGCAAAAACTTTCCAATTGCTTTTAGAGTTCTCGAGATGCACCGAAATACGCTAAAAATAAATTTAACATAAAGGGGTTCAAATTTAAGACCGCTCTCCTGATCAAACTATTGGGACCCTATTTCCCAGATTGCGGCAACCCTTTGGATTTTGGGGGTCAAAAATCTGAATTCGTTGGAAAAAAAGGTATGTTTATTCAGAGAAGTACATTTTTGTGTCTGATTTCGCAACTTAAAATATCCTCTGCACTAATTAATTAGCATATTTGAGGTCATCCCGTCGAACCATTTAGATTGAGTCCTAAAACGTGAAGATCTGATCAAAGGTTATTAAGAGTGGTTCGATTTTTCCGCACTGTGTTCATAAACAAACCTTAAACAATAAGCCTTAAACAATAAACTTTAAACCTTAAACATTAAACATTAAACATTAAACAATAAACATAAAAAAGTAAGAAATAAACAGTAAACAATAAACATTAAACAGTAAACATTAAAAACATAAAACAATAAACATTGTACAATAAGCATAAAACATTAAACAATAAACATTAAACAATAAACGTTAAACAATAAACATTAAACAAAAAACATTAAACAATAAACGTTAAACAATAAACATTAAACAATAAACATTAAACAATAAACATTAAACAATAAACATTAAACAATAAACGTTAAACAATAAACGTTAAACAATAAACATTAAACAATAAACATTAAACAATAATATATTAAACAATAAACATTAAACAATAAACATTAAACAATAAACATTAAACAATAATATATTAAACAATAAACATTAAACAATAAACATTAAACAATAAACATTAAACAATAAACATTAAACAATAAACATTAAACAATAAACATTAAACAATAAACATTAAACATTAAACAATAAACATTAAACAATAAACATTAAACAATAAACATTAAACAATAAACATTAAACAATAAACATTAAACATTAAACAATAAACATTAAACAATAAACATTAAACAATGAACATTAAACAATAAACATTAAACAATAAACATTAAACAAACTTATTTTAAGGTTTGAAAACTGTTAATTTTTGGTTTAATCTTTCAAAGGAATTTTTCTACCTAGATCTCTTGCTTGGTTTTATAGGAAAACAACTTCAATCACGTGACATTTACTAATTCTCGTGCCAATATAGAAGTAACTTCTTTATTGAACACTTGAGCTTAGTGTCCCCACTCTCAAAGTAGTGGAAAAGAAATAATGCAGTAGAGCCAAAGTTGTCCTTCTGAAAACAATCAAATCAAACAATTTCGACAGCTTTGGAGAGAATTTTCTACGGATGTAAAGCATGTTCTAGATAAATTTGATTTGCGGAAAGAACCATAGAAAGAGTGATAGTTGTGAAAAGTTTGCGTCTAAAGGTTATTGTTAGATTTGTAAAATGTTTGGGGGAAAAAAACATTTTCTATTCATTCATAAGGCATATATAACGATATTTAAGATAAATTATTTGGTCATGAACTACTTCCCTTATTTAATGAACTATATTATATAAAATATGAATATAAATTTGTATGAAAGTACAATAAAATTGATTAGCTGCAAAATTAACATTTAAATCAAACTTCTAATATAAAGTACATTCTCAGAAAAATCTATTTAACGTTTATCTATAGTATCAATACCTTGAATTATGCAAATTTTCAGCTGTGAAAAATGTTAAAACGAACCACATTTCCATTTCAGTTGAACTATAGTATCACGTGATTTTGGCACCCTATTAAAATCAACATGACATGTATAGTTGCTGATATCAATAAAAACAATATTAAAAACTCATTAGCCTCACCTCTTTTTAGAATTTGTGAGACCCATGAACATATAGCTGTTCTTCGAAGACTTCGTCGTAATATATATATTTTGAATGAAATCTTTGAATGAATGAATAATCTTTGAATGAATGAAATGATGCCTTTTGTAAATAATATGATATTTTTATAACTGCTGTGAGTTTAAAACTGTTACTTATGATTGTTGAATAAATGAATTGATCTTTGAATGAATGAAATGATGCCTTTTGTAAATAATATGACATTTTTATAACTGCTGTGAGTTTAAAACTGTTACTCATGATTGTTGAATGAATGAATTGATCTTTGAATGAATGAAATGATGCCTTTTGAAAATAATATGATATTTTTATAACTGCTGTGAGTTTAAAACTGTTACTCATGATTGTTGAATGAATGAATTGATCTTTGAATGAATGAAATGATGCCTTTTGTAAATAATATGATATTTTTATAACTGCTGGGAGTTTAAAACTGTTACTCATGATTGTTGAATGAATGAATTGATCTTTGAATGAATGAAATGATGCCTTTTGTAAATAATATGATATTTTTATAACTGCTGTGAGTTTAAAACTGTTACTCATGATTGTTGAATGAATGAATTGATCTTTGAATGAATGAAATGATGCCTTTTGTAAATAATATGATATTTTTATAACTGCTGTGAGTTTAAAACTGTTACTCATGATTGTTGAATGAATGAATTGATCTTTGAATGAATGAAATGATGCGTTTTGTAAATAATATGATGTTTTTATAACTGCTGTGAGTTTAAAACTGTTACTTATGATTGTTGAATAAATGAATTGATCTTTGAATGAATGAAATGATGCCTTTCGTAAATAATATGATATTTTTATAACTGCTGTGAGTTTAAAACTGTTACTCATGATTGTTGAATGAATGAATTGATCTTTAAATGAATGAAATGATGCCTTTTGTAAAAAATATGATATTTTTATAACTGCTGTGAGTTTAAAACTGTTACTCAAGATTGTTAAATGAATGAATTGATCTTTTAATGAATGAAATGATGCCTTTTGTAAATAATATGATATTTTTATAACTGCTGTGAGTTTAAAACTGTTACTCATGATTGTTAGGTCACGTTTAGCCTATCTAAAGTTAGCGTTGTTTACATTTAATTTGAAAACAGCGTAAAACCTCAATATGGAGAAAAGCCACTGTTTCGTGAAAATGAAAATCGTTTGTGGTCTAATTTTTTAATATTTAAAAACTTCTTTCAATACTGCATTACTTGGGCTCATAAAATTTTGCAAAAACTGATTCTATCATCACGTGGAAAAATGTGGAAAAATTTCGCCAAATTGATGATTTTTAAAAAAGTTTAATGACTTTTAAAATATTTAAGTTATTTGTCAGTTCTAAAATACAGATAATTATTCAAGGAAAGATTATATATATAGTTCAAAATCATCACATTGCTTCAAGTGTAAGGCATTTAAACTATGGCTTTTTTTTCCTTGGCGGCAGAGCTTCGAAATTGGCAGCGTTAGCCAATTAAACCACTTAAATGAATTATTTTTTATTATACTCGCAGTTAACAATTGTACAAAATAATGAGATTTGCCTTTTTAAGGAATTTAGACTAAAGTTCCTGATATCTAATTTCAGTTAGAGAGTTACGAAAATAGCTTCAAAATTTCTCGAAGAATTGGTGTTGCGAAAGAGAAACATAAAGGAATGGTTGCCATATTTGGCGACGTTTTTCTGTTAATCACATGTATGAATTGGTCCGCCCTATAAACTGGTGGGACGTATGGGTGTGGCAGAAGTCAAATTCTTGGCTATAGATGGCACTACTAGAAAACAAGAACAATCGCACCGCTCTGCCTCAACAAGCATACGTCATTAACAACATCTAACAATTAGTTTAGAAAAAAACCTATAAAAAATATATTTTTATAAATGAGTTATTTTAATTTTGGTTGAACAAGTATAATTAAAATGATAATATAATATGTGATATAATGCGTAAGTGATGATATAATGCAGTTTAAATATCGAAAGAGGAAAATTAGTAAACAATTAAAATTTCAATCATGAACTTCAGAAAACATTAGTCATGAGAAACTAGTTTTATTTCCTATTAACGCAATCGAAATGCTTGTTTCATGTTTCAAAACAAACAACTTTGAGTAATTGTGGTACTAGAAGTCAGCAAATACTTCCTTAAGTAAACTTAAAAGCATTTCAATCTGTTCAAAAATCCGATAAGTCCTTTCTTGCAATATTTACTTACTGCATATTTAAAGACACATTACTTTGATGTCTCTATAGCAACTGTTAAAAGAAATTGTCTTACGTTTTAATAAAAGTATTTGCTTCCCTATAAATATCTGGAATTATAGAATAAGGAAGGAAAAAAAGGGCACACAAAATAGTTCTGGAGTTTCACGAAAAAGATATCTTAATAGCCTTCTTCTTTTGTGGTACACTATTTAATTCATCGTAAATATTTGTTAGATAAACGCTATTTAAAATGTTTTATACAAATTTAAATAAAGCATACAAATTAACTAATTGGATATTTATTATGTTAATTTTCAGCTTTCTGTTATAGTCAATTTGAGTTGAATATTTATTTTGAAAGTTTTCATCTTATTTATCCGAAAGTTAATGGTTAAGAAATTATTTTTGACATGGCTATTTAAGTTCATGTTAAAATGGTAACAACTGCTCAACCAGAGATGGGCATTTGTTATTCAGAATAATGAATAAAGAATGAAGAATAATTATTCAAAATAATGAATAATGAATAAAGATTTATTCATTAGTCGGAAATATTTTGAATAAAGAATAAATCATTCATTATTCTTTATTCAGTATCCTTTATTCATTAGTCAAGAATAACTGAATAATTTCACTGATTAGCAAAAATGGGCACGGAATACTCTAATTGACTACGATTATGACAACTACGTATAAAACGTTAATCCTTTTCAAGTATTATTTATATAATGTTTGAGGAAATTAACTTTTGTCTAACATAATGCATACTTTTGAGAAATGGTTACATGGCAAAAAAGCGTTTAATTTTTTAAGTTAAAATTTTATTGAAGAATTTAAAATAAGATTATCGTTTGTTTTCAAAAACTGTAAGAAATTGTGTTTTATAGATTTTAGAACAAAATTTCAAAATGAACTTAAGTAACTAAACTGTTATAAACCTACTTTTTAGCACAACTAAGTATGTTACGAAGGAGTAATTTAAAATAAAATAAAAATAAATATTCATACTTGTCTTAGTTTTATAGTTAAATTCCTAAAATAAGACGTTTAAGAGCAAACGATGTTTTGCATCTCGTTATAGACAAAGACATATTGATTGCATTTTTCGCTGGTTATTCAAAATTTTATTCAGAAAAATTAGTCATGACTAATGAGTTTATTCATCAATCATTATTCAAACGTTTTTATACATTTGCATAATGAATGATGAATAATGACTAAATTTTCATATGAATAATCATTCAGAATAAATTTATTCTGAATAAATTTAGTCATGAATAAAATTTTCGTGAATGATGCCCATCACTGTACTCAACAACTAAAATGGTAACAAAGGTAACAACGCCAAAAATGGTAACAACTACTTTACACCACAGTGTTTAATTTTTTTATGACCAACACTGAACAGCTGACCCAATTCTAAATTTGGAACTATCAATTTTCTACTCCGTAGCCTTGTAAATTTGTACTCAACCCGGAAGACAAGGGAAGTCCTGGATGGCATTGGGACAAACTAATTTTTGAGGTCTTTTTGATGGAACAGGGTTCCCACGGTACTTGGAAATTTTTAGGAGTGGTAGTAAATGTAGGTTAATGCTACAAGATATTGCTTATTTTAATATACTACTTCATTCATTAAGGGGTTTGGAAGCTGGAATTTTCTTGCAAATATGCTTTCCTTGGAAAACAATTTCTGGTGGTAGTTACACAGAAATTAAATTATAAACATTTGTTTAAATTTCGTTACCACTTTTTAAAATCCACAAGATCAGCGGAAACCCTGTGGAAATAACCAGCATTTGCGTTACATGGAGAGGAAAATCACAAAAATTCTCAACGGTAAACCTGACATCAAGTGGATTCAAATCCATGATCCGTATACCACAGAGAAAATTTATGTCAGCACTGTGGTAAATGCGAGACGGATGCAGAATTTGCTTCTACCAGCCAACACTGGGATTCGAGCCTGGGTAACCTCATTGGAAGGCTATCCCCTTAGCCACTGCGGCTCACATCGAAAGTGTTACTGTGAAACACCATACACAACTTTTGGATCTAGCTGTTTGGATCATTATACCAAGGATCACTTCACTCCTGTTATGGCGAAGAAATTTTTTTGTGTGCCATTTATGTTGAATATGGAAATCTCAGGGTGTTGGAGGGTGTATGGTATAGTGGGCCAAGTTGAAGAATATTGACAAATTGAAGATTGATGCTGAAATCATGGGATGATGAAAATAATACTTGAACCGGATCAGAATTAATAAAAAGCTTTTAATTTCATATAGTTGCAGAGCTCGAGATACAAGATAAAAATATTATTCAAAGGAATTTCAGTTGAATAAGTTTTGCATACCAATATTAATAAGGACAGGCCATGGGAGACAAATACCTCACGACCTGCCTAAACTAAAGCCAAATTAAAAAGTACATGTAATTTGTTCTCAACGGACACAGAAGCATGGGTTGGAGATCCAAAATTGGCGATTTATTAAAATATAACATAGCCAACCAGCATATCAATATTGAGTTTAAAAGAATACCTTGGCGATCATGAGTCGCCAACAAATTTATGAGAATTATTACAACCATGCAACTTAAACATTTTTGCGGTTAGAAATTTAGAATAAAAGTTATAAATAGATTTTTGTTTTGGATTAGTAATGAAATAAAAAAAATATCCGTTACATTGATCTAGAAGAGAAGAAATAAATATTTTATGTTCGTTTTAAAAGATTAAGTCTGATTTATTTTAAATATAATTCTATTTCTAAAAATGAGCTTAAGTAATGAAAGATATTTTAAAAGATCGAAAATAAATATGTAATGCCAATTGTGGCATCACACCTGTCTTTGGATCACATCACCAAGAATGTTCTTTTACACTCTTGGTGTTAAGCAGCCGCCAGCAATTTTGTTATCCAGGAACACTAAATGTTAAAATAATCAAATGTTATCACATTTACCAAATTTCATCACATATTATAATACCATATATTATTAAATAAATAATCCCGAAAAGCTGAAATGTTAAGATATTACCCGATTAAAAACTTTATTCTCTCAAAAAAATATACTAATTGGAATGAACAGTTGACAAGCTTCAAGCGCTCAAAAATAGTCACTCATTTTCAGGACTTGCCAGATGTGAAACATTGATATCTGGTAAGTCTTGCACCTATTTTTGACCTCTTGAAACATGTCGATTGTCATTTACAATTTGTACCATATTTTATTGTTAATTTTTCCGTAATCATTGTCAAAGCGATTCGGTAAAAATTGCAGAGTTCTTTGATGTTCTCATAGAGCCAGAAACATGGCGAGCTTTACCATATTCTAGTAGTTTTTGAAGATACTTTTTTTCTCAATGAATTTAAATTTTATGCATTTTTAATGCTTTTGCGAAACAAGTTACAATTTGAACCTTTCATTATAACTTTTTGTAAAAATAAAAGTTAGTGTAAATAATAATCAAATTTTTCAAAATTGTCCGACTAATTTTATCTTAAAAATAAGATATATTATTTATACACCATGTAAGAAACTGCTTTGCTAGATTTTCCTTAATCTATTTGCATAAAGTAATGCTAATTTTTGCTGATTTTTACTTGTTAATTTTTTAATAGCACAAAATTATATATTATTTTAAAAAAAAAACAGATCAACAATACATTTTTAAATATTCTTAAAACTACATGCTTAAATGTTTGAACTTTTTTGAAAAACATTAGCTGGGAGTACTTTCCATACATGCAGTATTAAGCAAACTGTTGAAATATATATTATAGAAAAATATTTTTATTTCAAAAGAATTGAGTTTATTGATTTTAGTAAAATCTTTTTTTTTTCTTTTAATTTGAGAATTAATTTTTTTCTTCCGAAAAATAAAGTAAGCTTCGAAAAAGAAACTCTTTTTGAATATTACTCTTCCAATTAATTAACAGAACAGCCACACAAACCAAAATATGCAAATTAAAATTACATTAAACTGTAAGATTGAAGAGTTAATAATAAACTTCCGTTTCGAATTTCTGTTTTTTTTCTTTCTTCAATTATCATCATTATCAAGTTTACTTCTATTCAATCCATTCCGAAAATAGCCAGTGAAAACCTAGAACTATGTTTACAAAAAATGTTAAGAGCAATTTAGAATGTTTTCGTGTTCTTCTTATTTCGAAATAAAAACTACCTTTTTCAAGCAATTTAATTAAAGATCAAATAATGGTTTCGAAAACACTTGTTTTCTGATGAGAAATTTCTTTTCTGCTATTTTGTTTGTTTGAACATAAATCAATAGCTCTTAAGCCCAAGATTTTGTTTATTGTTTGTTTGTGTAAGAATTGTTTTTATCTTGCTTACATATTTTTCGGACACGTTATCAATCATGCGAACCCCATTATTGCTCTAAATTAGCGGTACCGTGACTAGTTGTTTCGTTGTACCTCGTTTTAATATATATCTTTATATATATATTTCATCTGTTCGTGTGTATGTCACTGAACTCCTCCTAAACGGTTGGACTGATTTAAATGAAATTTTCTGTGTACCTTCAGAAGGATTCGAGAATGGTTTAGATTCACAATAGAACATTCTGCCACAAACCGTTCCAGCGGTATCAGCGAAAATCGAAATGGAATTTTCTGATTGGTTAAAAGTTAGCCATTGTTTTAAATTTTGCTGTACACGAATCAGTTTTCATATATCTTGAAGATAACAACAGTGATATTTTCTATCTTATAGCTCTATTCTTTTAGAAAAGTAAATTACATATACTTTAATACTTAATCATAATTCGGTTCTTTATTTCAGATGAGCACAAGCACGTAAAATCAACGAGAATAAGTTTTGTAATTATTGGTCGTATCACGGATTTAGTATTGTGAAAAGTGTTTAATAAAAATCAAGGCAAAAGCAAATTTTATTCATCTTGCACGCTTTTAATAATTATTTATATTTAGTATGCAATTTTAGCTCAATTTAGTATGCAATTTTTCATTGCTGACAGTTGTCATTTGAAAACTATTAGATTGTTTATTATTACAAAGTTTGCGAATTCACATTCATTTTAATTTTTTTTTCATTTAAAAAATAGGAGTAGACTATATTTGAGGGTGCCCCTTGATTCTCACCAAGTTGTGATAGCGGTTGATCTCCAAGCTGGCCGATGTTGAATCCCAATCGTGATTCTGATTCGTTTAAATTTCAGCGTTATTTTTAAATGTTCAACGGTATATGTAATTTCAGAAGTCCGTTAGTTCTATGTTGGATACCGGCTGGTTAGGTTACTTTTGCTTCTGATCAATAGGATCGAAGGTATGTGGGCAGTCATAAAAAAAGGACTTTAGAAAAAAATGTCACCGCCATTCCGATACCACAGACTCCATTTTCAATTCGTATTTCGCCGAATTTATGTGGCGATGGAGGAACACAGATTCTATTCATGATAAATTTAGACAGTATCTAACTGCTATTAGAGAATTCTGTGCACCTAAAACTGAGGAAATTCAAGCCTAATGAATAAGTGAGATGTTTTTTTCCCTTTTCTTTCTGTGCTTAATCCATTAATTTTTATTTCAATTCAAAATGCATTTTATTGGGTTTATTAATTTTGCTTACATTGGGTTCATTGCAATTTTATAAAGTTTTGGCCGATGTCTTGCTGAAATTTTCCAATGTATTATTAAAATATCATTATGTTTTGGCAGCCATTCCTGTTACCGCGGTGTTCCGCGCAAACAGGAATGGTGATAAACATAAGTTACCAATTTCGTCAAGGGGCACCCACAAGTATATTTTTACCAAAAATAGATTTTTGTTTTAAATTTTATCATTATTATATTTCTTATTTAATTTATTTCATTTTTATTGCTTTTTTATTATTTAAAATAAATACGTGAATTTTCGAATTAGCAAATTTGCGACCACTGTCAACTTCTACATTTCTTTTTGTTTGAAAGAGAATATTTGCAAAAATATGCCGCCTAAACGAATCGCTCTTAGTCGATCAACATCTCAAGCACGCAAGAAGAGAACTAACCGTGTTTCAGAAAAATCGGAGCAACGGGAAGAAAGACTTGAAACTAATCGAGAACACAATGCTTTAGCCCGTTCCTTAGAAACATCTAAGAAACAGGAAAGAAGACTGTTAACAAATCAACTACGCACTTATCAAGCCCATTCGTCGGAAACATCAGAGCAACGGGATGCAAGAATAAAAATCAATCAAGAACGCACTTCGCTATTCAGACGCTGCCAATACTCTGATTTGAATCTCAGTGCATTTCACTATGATCCGACAACCAACTATAGTCTTTCACCCAAGCGTCATCATCGGAAAAATGGATCAATTATGTATGTTTTGTAGTGCTCTCAAATTTAAGAATGAAACAGCTGGAATTTGCTGTTCTGGAGGCAAAGTGTAACTACCAGATTTAACGTCGCCAGCCAAGCCATTATCAACGTTGTTATCGGGTCAAGCAAATCAATAGAAACTTTTCTTGGCGAATATAGGTCAGTACATTCGTGTTTCCAAATGACTTCATTCGGTGCTGCTACAAGTATCGGTGCGCATATGGACAGCTAGAGTTATTTATTACATTCACATGCAATCCTGCTTGAGCTAAAATTAAAAAGCTTTAGTAACTTAGGCAAACATCATCGGATCTTCATGATGCATTATCACACGTGAGTTAAAACAAATATTAAGCTCTAAACTTGGTTTTATTGCGAAAAGTCATGTTTTTAGAGAGACACGGTGTTTGATGCATTCTATTGAACGGCAGAAAAAGAGAATTGCCGCATGATTTGGCTTATTGAAAAACTCACACCAGGACAAATTGGTCAGCTCATATCAGCAGAAATATTCATGACGCCATTGATCCAGAATTATTTCAGATCATCATCCAAAATATGTTTCATGATCGGTGTGCATCACCATACATGTCTGTTTGAAAATGCACTAACGATATCCTAGAGAATTAACTGTTGAGACTATCACTGGTTTTTTCACCATTAAATAAAATTCTCTATTCAAATCATAATCACAAATCTCATTTACACACTTAAATACAAAATTTAAATTCAAACTGAAAGCTTTGCAACGCACGCAGGGTACAGCTAGTTTATATTATAAAGACGTACACATTTTAAATCCTCCCGAATAAGTGCATTAGATGAAAATTAACAATATATATATTAAGTTTTTTCTCAGTTTAAAGAGATAGTATATTAGATTAAACATATTAATAAATAATTTTTATTTTCTTGATTTAAAGAGTCAGAGGGTTAGATGAAACTTAATAATACATATTTTTATATTCCTGGTATATAGCGCTAGTGTATTGGATTATTCTTAATAAAACATAATTTTTATTTTCTTGATTTAAAAAGTCATTGCGTTAGATGAAACACTTAATAATATATATTTTAAAGTTCCTGGTATAAAGAGCTTGTGTACTAGATTAAGCTTGATTATAAATAGTTTTTATTTTCTTGATTTTAAGAATTAGGGTGTAGATAAGACTTAATAATATATATTTTTGTATTCCTGGTATAAAGCGCTAGTGTATTGGATTAAACTTAATAATACACAATTTTTATTTTCTTGATTTAAAGAGTCAGTGGGTTGGATAAGAGTTAATAATACATATTTTTATATTCCTGGTATATAGCGCTAGTGTACAGGATTAAACTTAATAATGCATAATTTTTATTTTCTTGATTTAATTATGAAAGATAACGTTGAAAAAATTTGCTTAAAAAAGTTGTTAATATGATTTCTTAACTTTAGCACTCTTCACAATATATTATTATATCAGGAAAATGCTCCATATGCTTTATTTAGTTGAACAGCAAATAGCAAAAGTAGAAAATTGTAAAAAGAATCCAAAATTGAGCTATTTTTGGAATCATCATTTCAAAATTTTTTTCTTTTTCTAACTTTTGGTATTTTAATTCTATCATAAGATATATTATGACATTTTCGGATTTCAAATTATTTTGTAGCTTCAACTAGTATGTTCAGCAAATAGTTTTAACATTCATTTTTTTAGAAATAATAAATAGAAATTGCTCTTATATTTCGCAAAATAGACAAGAATGTAATGTTCTATTTATGCTCAATGGAAACGCGACAATGATTTCAACAATCCCAGAATTGAAATCTGTTTGCACGAAACATTTTATTGCTTGAAACAGTTAGAACCAATTAAACTTATTAAAATTATTAGTAATTAAACTTATTTCTTTATTTTGCAAATAGCGACAAGAAAGATTCGGAAAAGCAGTGAGAAACTCTTTTTGACATCATACTATCCATCAGAGTTGACCAAAAATGTAATCGATTACATTTTTTGATTATAGTAATCAATTACTTGTAATCATGATTACAATTTACAAAAATTTTGATTACAGCTAAAATCATGATTACAATATTGATTACAGTAATCAATTACTTGTAATCGTGATTACAAAGTTTGATTACAGCTGTAATCATGATTACATAGTCGATTACAGTAATCAATTACTTGCAAACGTGATTACAACTTTCAAAAAATTTTGATTACAGCTGTAATCATTATTACAATTTTGATTACAGTAATCAATTACTTGTAATCATAATTACCCGCAATCGTTTTCGTTGTGATTACTAGTAATCGCAATTACTTGGAATCATGATTTCAAGTAATTGATTACTGTAATCAAAATTGTAATAATGATTACAGCTGTAATAAACATTTTTTTAAAGTTGTAATCGCGATTGCAAGTAATTGATCACTGTAATCGACTATGTAATCATGATTACAGCTGTAATCAAACTTTGTAATCACGATTACAAGTAAATGATTACTGTAATTGAAAAATGTAATCGATTACATTTTCGCTCTACTCTGATGTAATCAAAAATTTTGATTACTTGTGATCGCGATTACTTGTAATCGTGATTACAAGTAATTGATTACATAGCTGTAATTATCTGTAATCAATTACAGTTGTAATCGATTACTGTAATCGACGGCCAACTCTGCTATCCATGCATATAACTCGAGAAACTTAATCACAATAAGAAAAATAAATAAAAAAAGGGTGTAAAATATAAAATTTATAGAAATAGGCTAAGTAAACCCTAAAACCTATCTAGAATAGATTTTGGATCGATGAATAAAAAATGTATTTTCAAAAAATTTTGAATGGGACGGAGAGACGTTAGCTTGTTCGCAATTATTGATCTTGTAACTATTTAACTTTAATTCCATTGTCCCATTCGACTTTTGAAATTTCTATCGTTGACGGAATTCTTTAACATCCTTAAAAAAGTCAATTTTTCAGAGCAGCGGCAGTAAAGAAAACTTAGTAAATAAAATAAATAAATGAATAGATAAAAATGTTTGTTTCAATTTATTAGAAAGTTGTGGCGAATTGTATATTATCATTTTTTGAATCTGAGAGCCATAACCATTATCTTACGTAAAACTTATTTTAATATCGCGTTAAGCATTTTAATTTCTTTTTATTTCTGTGTTACCGAATGAACAATCCCAAGAAATTGATTTGGAAAGATACAACACTGTATATAATAAAAATAATTGATGCAAATTTGCTTTTAGTATGAAATCTTCACACTTAAAAAGTAAAAAAAAAAAAAAAAAACACAGCTTGAAAAATACAAATAATGACATTAAAAAAGTTCATGTGTCCACATACCAAAATCTATGCAAATAATTTACAAATCGAATCAAATTTTGTTTTCAAAAGTAGATGACAATGAAAACCAATCTTTGCCTTTTGTATAAAAATAGACCCAAAAAAAATCTATTGCCAAGAAGCTTCAAAATATTTTTCTATTAACTATTTTTTTAAAGGGCCTTTTCGAGCTAACCCTAAAACTATGACCGATATGGCTTCAGTTTTTATTTCAGTCTTCTTATTTCCCTCAGCTTGGTTGCTTAGCAACGGGGAAACGTTGTCTGTCCCCCTATTTTGAGCGTCAGGTATCGAAATATGTAAAAAAAAAAACATCATATATTTATTCAGAGAAAGTACATTTTTGTGTCTAATTTCGCAACATAATTAATAGCCAGAACTAATTAATTAGCATAATTGAAGTCACCTCTAGAACCATTAAGATTGACACTTAGTTTGCGAAAATTCGATTATTAGAACGAAAGTTATTCAGTGTGATATCTTTTTTATTTTGTGCACTGTACAAGATAATTTTGAAAGGTCATCAAGCTGAACGTCAACGACGGCTAGCATATAAATAAATGCAACAAAAAAATAACTCTCATATTTAAAGGAATTTTATTAATCCAATTAAGAATAATAAAACAAAAGAATATACTCATCTTTCAACTAATAGTTAAGAATATCACGGTGTTGTATACATCAGGTAATGGAACAGTTGCCATTTTGAATTGAAAAGAAATGCATCTCTTTTTTTAAGCATAGCTTTAGCATTAGAATAAAAACCTTTACAATATTTTTCATACCTTAAAATGATTGTTATTTATTCAAAAATCATTTTTGAATATAAATAATTTGTACTAGAAATACCACACTTTGAACATTAATCTTGTTTTATGCTTCTTAAAAGCAAAGTTTTGCTGAAATAACTAATGCAGTAAGCTTTTTAAGAGCAATAAATGAATGTTTTTCAAAGAGTGAAATTTGTCGTCGTTATGGCAACAGTTAAGGAGAAAAATGCCAACGTTTTACTTACTTTGCATTTTCATGTCTTTGTAAGCAATTTTTGATGCATTTTAAACCAGCTTTTTATAAGTTACGTATATATGAATTAAAAAAAATAGTCAATCTTGATTATTGTTCTACAAATGCTTATTTCTTAAAATGTTAGTAGTGCTGTTTAAGCAGTACTTTTTTATTTGAAAAAGTAGATTAGAAAAAATAGTTTAGATACAAGAAAATCAAATAGTTATAAACTTTGTTTTAATAATCTACTTTTTGAGCAAAATTCAGAAGAGGAAAGCTTAAAAAAATAACGAAATATAAATGTGCAAAATAACACTGATATATGAAAATTTATTTTAATATTATTTCTGTAATTGCAAATTTTTATCTTTTTAAAATGTATTCTTTTTTCAATATTTCTCGTCAATTATTTTTATGAAAACTAAAAAGTATTGAAACAATTCCATGAAATAAATTCTTTATTCGTGGAATAGTTGGATACCTGCAAGCGACGTCACTGGTGGGTAAAGCGTAGCATTTGTTTATTCAACGATTCAGCAGCCAATCATGGTCAACACACACGCGTGACGTCACTCGAAGTTAAATTTAATTGGATGCCTTCCACCTTCCAGCGTGATAATAAACCAAATAAAACAGCCATAATGTTAACGAGGCAAGCGCAACCATATGAAAGACCCAAACATGCGATTTCAGCGGTATTCTTCTTCTCGAGTTGCAAGTACCCAATTGAAATCAGTTCCCTCGAAATGTTTAGTATCAAGCCTTTCTGCTTGTTTAGTTCACAAAACCCCAGAATTTTTAGAGATTCAATTTAATTTTTTAAAAATATGCAGATTATGCAGATAAACTAAAAGATCCCAACTATTTTTATTTTATTGTTTGAAATAATTTGAATTTATTTAAAAAAAAAAGACTTTAAATTTAGCTCTTGATTTTGTTTTGATAAAATTTTAAACCTCGTTATTTTTCTAGGTTATCATTTAAAATTAAATTAAATTAACTAGTGTTTTTTTTAAGTTTTTGATTACAATAAAAAATCAATAAATCAAGAGATTATTTAGTACATGTTCAAAAAATTAATTCCTAATTACTTTGTACAATTTCGTAACATTAAAAATCATAAAATTATTAAATTAAAAACCATAAAGTTATTAAATTAAAAGATTTTCTTAACATTTTTTCGAAGATTTTATTAAGCATTTTCTCGATTTTATTTATAGAAATAATTTGAATTTCATTGAACAAAACTTTCACATTTTGTTTCACAGTTTAACAGATTTATTTCCAGATTTTATTTTGATAAAATTTCAAATCTCGTTTTTTTCTCAGTTAACATTTAAAATTAAATTAAATTAACTAACATTTTTATTTAAACTCTTTATTAGTTTTTGGTCTCAATAAAAAATCGTTAAATCAAAAGATTATTTAGTATATGCACAAAAAGGTTAATTCCTAATTACTTTGTACAATTTCGTGTTAGTTATTTTAATTGCAACTGCAGATTGGATAGTTTTCTTTAAAGCTTATAATAAAAGCAAACTTTTTTACTGTTTAATAATTGTAGAATGGCTAATAAGTTGTACTCCGTTTTAAGTATGTATGTCAAGAAAAGATGGTAAATAAATATTTCTTGTAAATAATGTTAAACATATGTTAGAAAAATACAGGCAAAAATAACATATATACATTTTTATTGATTTTGTGCTGACGTCAACCAAGGAAGTATTGATCTTTTTTACTAATTAAGAATTGTTTCACTATAACTTTAGTGTTGGATATTTTAATAGAAATGCAACACAACAGCAAATGAGAGACGGTATTGGACCATTATCTATTTATGTTATAGACAGAGATGCATTCTTTATTCTCGATTATATGCGCTTAAAACAATTTCACGCATAACTTTCAACATAACTACTCGCTTTCCGCAATCCCGTCATGTCCTAAGTTTGTAATCCAATCTGAAGTAAATAAGTGAAAAATATTTCCCCCACCTTATAAAACGGCTGCGTCAGTGGCCTTAATTAGCATGCTTGCAGTGACTAGATCAGTGTTCGCTCTGCGAAACATTGGAAAATGTCACTCTATAAAACCGAAACAATTCGCCCGAGTTCCTAACAGCTTTTAACTTAATTTAATTACAAGACCAAGAGAGCGTGTCAATCGGGTTTTAACTATAGCGATTACTAATGGCCATGTCTCTCGGCTTAGTCACTATTGTTTCCAACTAATTAAAAGACTTCATCCAGTTTTAAAACTTTCCTCCTTCATCGCTTTCGGCACATTTGGCTGGAATTTTTATGAACGGGAAAAATGTAAAATATTTAATCGGGTAGCTTAGGTTGCATTCTTTGTTAAATATAATGTCATCCAAAATGTGATTAAGTGTTTTGTTTTCTGAGTTGCGAAAGTATCGACAACTGGGGTTACTTTTAACATTTCTCAATAAAAAAAAATTGTGGCAACCAGTAGCTATTCTGACAGTCATAGGTTAGTCGCAATCGCTGGTAAAAAGAAACAAGGTCCGGTGTACCGTTGGATATGACATTGTAGCGTAACTACCACTACTATTATTAAACATCAATTCATTAGTATATAAGACAGGCTAACTCAATTCAATCTTGGGGTACCTTTTGATAGATGAAGGTTGGCATTGTCGAAAGCTCTCTCCCTACATTAGTGACCTGCAGACGTGATATAAACTAGCCTACGTCGAAAGTAGCGACCACTTCGAGGGATGGTCCACATTGAACAGATGACTTGCTATTTGTGACTGCGTTATCATCCTCCTCTCGCTGATGCTCCTCAGTCTCATTTACACACAGCGGCATCCTGCACACACTCGATTCCTAATAGCAACACAGGAGAGACCACACACAACCGTGAACTTAATACATCTCTCATGACAAACTCTCAAAACTCGGTGAACTTAATGCAACTCTCACCACAGGCACTCAAAATCTGGTGAACTTAATACAGCTCTCCCAGTCTTTCGCAAATACGGCAACATGTGGTATCCGTTCATCAAATTCTATCCCTGATAAAATTCTGAAGGAGTAGTTTGTGGCGTAACCACAATTACTACCATAAAACCTCAATTCACAAGTATATAAGACAGGCTAACTTGTGTGTACCTTTTGATGGATGCCGGTTAGCTTAGTCGATAACTAATCTTCTCACATTGGTGGCCCAGACGTATCGACGTATTCACTTTCCCTACAAACATCATAAGCGCCATGTCAAATTATAAACTATCTATAGCTTCATCACTGCCAGTGGGAAGACGCAGTTATGTTTTTATAAAGTTTAAATGAATAGAGAAAACGCCTGCGTTTTAACAGCTACTTCAACGATTTTACTTCACCTGATAAAAATATTCGAAAACTGAAGTTATTACAATTTATCATAATATTGTTGCAACTTTTGATAATAATAAAATAAAACTCATTTCTGCAATGTTCAATAATTATTTCTGACTCGGAAGTTGAAAATTTTTTCTTCTAATAAAGCCATCTCTTAAAAATTTGAAGAAAAGAAGTCCAATTAAATGAGAAAAGAGAAATTCAATAAACACAAGAAAACTATAGAAGAAAGCTTTAAAATGCCGGATGCTAAAAGTATGATGGCGAATAAGGAAAATCACCAGCGCCTTGCCAGATATTTTAAACTTGCTGAATATCCAAATCAGTCACCGATTTGCCTACTTTGGTGATGGGCTCGTCATCAGTGGTGACTTCCAGTCGTCAACAAGAAAGTCACGGTGACCCGAGCTACCTAGATGGCGGTCCTCCATAAGTGCATAACAACTAATTGTAATGTTGTCTGCCAGTTGGTGCCAGTTGTAATGTTCGCTAGGGTGATTCTATGCTCGAAATATTTGCTAGAATTTGTCACTTTACTGAGGCTAAGAATTGAATTTATTAATTTGAACGTGACAATGAGAAGAAATCTTTATATGACTTTGACTAGTGAAGTGCATAGGAATAGTTGGTCATTTTTTGTAATCTTATTTATATCTGTGTTGCATAAAATAACCATTGGAGGAGTATGGAATTTTTATACCTTTATGTCACTGAGCGCTGAAATGGCTCAGTGATTTAAGGCATTGAGCTGTTCGTATCATTCATTTTATATTTTATTTAATAACCGTTGTTGAACAGCCGACCCAACTTTTTGGGTTTACGACTACTAATGCTCAACTCCGTTGCCTTGAAAATTTTGAACCCAATCCTGAAGACAAGAGAACTCGTGGAGAAATTTTACCTTCGTAAAGGACTTTTTGATGGAACTAACCCGTATTTGAAGAAAAATGTGAAGAACCCACAAAAATATGAGGAAGACCACGAGAACCTCCCGCAGTTAGCCGGCAAAAGGACTTTAACCCATGATCCGTCAATCACTGAGGATATTTCACGGCAGCACTGTGGTCGGTGCAAGCTGGATGCGGATTCGTATCGACCAGCCATCGGTGTGATTCGAACCTGGTTGACCTCATTGGAAGGCGAACGCTCTATCCCCTGCACCATTGCCGCTCATAGGAATAGTTATTTTATTTTTTATCTTATAACCGTCGTTGAACAGCCGACCGAATTATAGGAATAGTTAGCAAATTTTTAGATTATTTATATTTTTGTTGCATAAAATAACCATTGGAGGAATATGGAATTTTTATACCCTTAAGTCACTCAGCGCTGAAATGGCTCAGTGATTTAAGGCATTGAGCAGTTCGTGTCATTCATTGTGATATATCGAAGGACTGGGAGCGGATGCAACGAAAGCAAAATCAAGGTACCAAATGCCGAATTTTAGAACAAATCTTAGTTGTCATATCTTTCAATGGTTCTATATATTGTAACCAATGAGATAATGAAATCGGAAGATATAGAAAAGAAAATATCCGTCTGATCTGATAACTGGATGCCCATTGGCCGAAAACATTACTAGTGGGTGGAGCGTGGATCTTGACCCGGGTGATGCAATAATGCTCTGAGAATGCCAATAACTTTCGTTTCAGTTTCTTGGGATTTTTCATTTGATTATTTCATTTGTTAAGCCTAACGGTCTTAATTGTTGCATTCTTTTACCGTAAATAGTATAAGGATGATGAATTCCAAGAAACTGCAGACATTTTCATCAAGGTTTGATGTATATGACATATGCAACGAATGTTTAATTCACAGATTTTT
Source organism: Parasteatoda tepidariorum (assembly GCF_982258835.1). Lineage (NCBI taxonomy): Eukaryota > Metazoa > Arthropoda > Arachnida > Araneae > Theridiidae > Parasteatoda > Parasteatoda tepidariorum. Next base: position 90,010,879 of record NC_141763.1, on the reverse strand, counting down.
CCGAAAGTAAACATTATTCATAGCAAATTGTATTACTATTTTCCCTTTTTTTAGTCTTAAAATGTTATTACAAATATGTGCAATAAGAGCATTCATTATCCAATGGAAAACTTCAATAGTTCTAGCTTCTCTTAACAAAGAATAATTTTACCGAAGCATATTTTCCCTTCAAACATTTCCGCGATATTTACATACATAAAACTGATTGCAAAGATAATGATTTTTCCCAAATCTTTTGTTAATAAAATCAATTATATATGTCAATTCAGCTTGATGTATTTATTTTCTACATTGTGTTAGAATTACTCCAAAGTTATGTTAATATTTGGCATTCTTCGAGGAATTTCAGACGCTGTCAGTAACTACATGAGATAAAATGACATCATATATTTACTTAAATATCTTTCTGTCGTCTCTTCATTTTCTGCCTGTCTTGTATTAGCAACAAGTCTTAGAATAATCGTTATTTAGAATAGTTATGGAATATTTGAAATTATCAGCGAAGTCTGTTTAAATATTTCATGACTTTACTTGACATTCAATGAAAATTTTTACTCGCTTGTTCTATTTTCAAGTATTGTGATTTGTAGAGAGCAAAAAAAAAAAAAAAATGGACCAGCCTGAATAATTTTTGATCTAATGATCGGATCTTCACGTTCTAGGACTCAATCGTTATGGCTCAAAAGGGTGATTTCAAATAAGCGAATTAATTAGTGCAGACAATACTCTAAGTTGCAAAATAAGACACAAAAACGTACTTTCTCCTGATGAACATGCTTTTTTTTGGCAGATTCAGATTTCTGACCCTCAAGCTATAGGGGTAGACGCAATCTGGAAAATATCATCCCAAAAGTTTGGTAAAGGAAACAGTCCAAATTTATGACCCCTTAATGATATTATAATAAGTTATACTACAAAATAACTAACATTCCTTTAATTAAGTAATATCACAAAAAGTAATTTTTAGTAAATATTTATAATTTTTAATTATTTTATTTAATAACAGTAAAAAACATTTTTAATGTAAGATGCATAATTTTTTCCATCGTTTTAAAGAATATTATTTTACATGGCAAAATACAAAATTTTAAGGAAATTGGTAGAATAGTCCTTGAAAAATCGAGTTTTGAAAAAATCGTATTTTTAAAATTTTATTTCAAAGATCAATGGTAGCTGAGGTTACCCACCAAGCTTGGTCTCAATGGTAGACGGTTCATGTGTTAGAGCTGTCTTGCCATCAGGCTAACCGTGAGGGGTCTTCGTGGTTTTCCTCTCCATGTAAAGCAAATACGAGTTAGTTAAATCAAAAAGTCCTCCAAGAAGGCAAAATTTCTCCCAATACTTGATCCAAGTGTTCTTTTGTTTTCTGGATTGAGTTCAAATTTACAAGGCTACGGAGTTGAACCTTAGTAGTCGCAAACCCAAAATTGGGTCGTCTGTTCCAACTCCGGTTATGAAATAAAATGAAATTTATACCCAGATTCAAAACGAAAAATTATTTTATCTGTTAAATTAGACAGACTGTATGTGCTAAACGTGAAAAATACATGTAAAGTTGATGTTATATGAAACCACCTCTTAGAATAAAAGTATAAATTTATTCTAAACAAAAACCATTGAAATGCACATTTCTTCTCACAAATAGGCTTTAGTTAAATATTTCCCTCAGTTTTTACTTATCATGAAATTACTCCTCATTTCTTTGAGACAAGGAGATGGATCAATTTCTTCCGACCATATTTCAGTAAGATTGGAAATTATGAAAACAGTATTCTATTGGCAGCTTTATATTTTTCTTTTGAAAACAACACACGACTCTTAGATTTCGAAATGTTATTTATTAGATGGACATATTATCCATTATGCTTTTTATTACATTCACTTTTATAAATTGTTTTTATTCCGTTCATGTCTACAAAATAAATGTTCACCCTTTTGAAATCGATGCATTTTGTAAAAAAGTAGAACGGGACATCTTATTTTTATTTCAGTTTAGATGTATGGGTGAAATTTGTATTATGCAGTTAGTTATATGCGCTTGTGTTTGTATGTATATGCATATACAAAATAAATGGATAAGGAAAATAAGAAAAAGATTTAATGAAAGGAAGGAAAAGAAATTTTAAATACAAAAGAATAAAATATATTCAAAATTAAAAACTTAAAAAAAGATTTTTAAGAAATAATTAAAAATTAGATTCCTTGATAATGAAAATGTATAATTTCGTCATCAACTCACGCGATTATATCAGCAAAAATAGGTTCAAAGCAAGATATATTAATGCTCGCATTGTTAAATTTATATATTTTTCTTCTGCTATAATAATACAATATTAGAAAGCACTGTTTTTGCAAAGATAATTGTGCGAGTTGATGACGAGATCTTAGCATTTTTTTTAAAGTTTTTAACTTTTTAATAAGTTTTTTTTATTCAAAAAACATTGTCTTTATGTGTGTGTGTGTGTTCTTACCTTGTTTTGTTTGTGTTTTTATCTTATATTAGTGTGTTGTGTTCTGAAAAATGAAATATAAAAATTATTAATGTAGGAAAGATTTTTAATATTTGAAATGCATTTTAATACTAAAAATTTAAAAATATTATTTACAATTTTAAAAATTTACAAATTTCAGCTAATAGTACTGATGTTTAAATTTTTATTTGCAGTTTTAAAAATTTGATGTTATAAAAATTGCTGTTCAAAAATTAAATATTTCAAAAATTTTTAGTAGGTACAAACTTTTAAAAAGGAAAAAACAATTGCTTGTGAATAAACTTCCCCCTTTGAATCGAATAAAACGATTCAAAATGATTAAAATAAATTTTTCAGATAATCTATCATTGCATCAGTAAGTTTATTGCCTCTTTCAGTATATTAAAAAATAAATAAAACTATTAATCTGACTTTACAAATTAACTGTTTACTACACACGTTAATATAAACAGAGCATATATAACAAAAAGTGAAAAATACGATAAAAAAATGAAAATTGTTTATTAAAATTCCTTTATTATTTTTTTATATTCTTAAATGTCTAAATATTGTGTTGTTTAGAGATGTTACTGTTTAGTTGAGAATTTTATTCTAAATATAAAAAGGAACATCAAATTAAAGATATTTTACATTATGAACTTAATATATTTCAAGGTATAGAGACAATCAAACAGCAAAAAGCAATTCAAATGGCGAATAAAACTAAATTTCAAATTTATTCTGATTTATAAACCTGGATATAGTAATCAATTTATTTATTTACGAACATAATGAATATTATTTTCGACTTTTGATCATATTTGATGGTAAATTAATTTCCTTAAGAAGTTTCCCGCATGCAAATTAATGAGAAGAAATTCTGTGTTATCTAATCATCTGCACTATCTCATTTTCTGAAAAAGACATTAAAGCTTTGGACCTCCCTTTCAATGTTCTATCCCATCTTTAGGAAGAATGAATAAATTTTCCATAATTACTTTATATTTCATATGGTTACTGTCATATTAAGATATAAATGAATTTCAAGATAAGTATTTTTGCAATAAATGTGATGATTAAGATAGAGAACTTTTTTTTGTATTTAGACTAATATTTGTTTTTGCCTTATTTTAGAGTGAAGATTTCAAACATAAAATAAGTTTCTACAATTTCATATTATATTACTAGTTTCTGCAATTTTCACAACTCTAGATTTATTTTAAAACGACCTACAGCAGGGCCTAATAACCTAAAACATTACCTATAACAGGGGGCTTTCCTGGTCAGAAACCTACAAGAAATAGTTCATAAAAGGAAAGCGCCTCTAGCGGCGTATTAAGACATTTGCAATTTTAGTCCTGATGATGTTCCCTAACTCCCCAAGTAGTTGGAGCGAGAAACCGATTGCTGATTTGAAACCAGCGGCAATATCTAACACCCGTTAAAAAAACTCTCATACACACACGCACAAAAAAAATTGTTCTTAAGTACAATTTGCTTGGAAATGTTTTTTTTAATCGAATAGCTAATATGTTTAGTTGCATATGAATATATAATTTTATATACATGTAATTACATACTTAGAAGGATAGGGATATATATAGATGCAAATGAATACCGGTAGTCACAAAAACAACCAAAAAGTTTTAAAAAATCAAAAAGAGTTTAAAATTTATGGTTTTCTACGTTCTGTTCGGTATCCAGCTTTTTAATCTAAGTTTCAAAGTTGTTTATAAAATTTGTCAATGGCACTGCTAATTAAAAAAAAAACTATAGCGGATGGTTTTATGCTGATTGTTTGACCATTTTATTTAAAATATTAACAGGTCTGTCAACTACTACACTTTTTGTGAAATATTTCATAGAGTGGTAGACAATAAAAATCTAAAGCTTTTTGAGTTTTTGGTAATTATGCTAACATTTTTAAAGCCTTACCACGACAGAGCCGAAACCGAGTGGCGATTCATATGAACTTTTGAATCATAGTGGTGTGGAAAATAATTTTTAATAAAAGTTACAAAGTAAAGAAGCATACATTAAAACATTAACTCAGCTACCACCAGAAATTTTTTCCCCCAAAAGTGTAGAAAATTAGCAACCCTGTAACAATAACGCCTGCTTATTTTATTCGCTATTAGCAACGTTATTTGTAGACGAACTTTGCAATTAAATTGAAATTAATTTTTCCTATAAAAAACGCATCAAATCATGCATTTCTCTTTAATTTATAATTAAAATTTTTGGAATATATACTGAAAAAATGAACGAAAATGATGAATGATACTGAAAAAATGAACTACGTATGAGAATATTTTGGTAACGTATGGGCACATGAATATATATTTCATATAAATATACATTTGCATATGAATATACATTTATATGAATATTAAGTGCATCCTGATCAAATTATGGTAAAAAATACCGGTACTCAGGAAGCCTATACTTTTTTCCGTAACGTGTTACGAAACAAAACATCTGATTTATCCATTTTTACAATAATTATTAACGTAAAATCACTGACTCAATCTAATTAAATAAATATTACTGTAAAACGGTATAATATTTAACGGTAAAAATGGGTTTTGCAGACAAAATCAAGACAATTTTAGCGCAGAATATTCTTTAAAAATAGAGCAAGAAGAAGACACCATTTTAGTAGTAATAATTTACTAAACTAAACATCAATTTAAAAGTCATAGTTCGCTTAATGAAACATTTTTTCCCCTCAACTTTATCAAAATTGATAAACTAAAATTGTATTCAAAAATTTAATATTTTTTTTTTTAAATTTTCGAATGTATTCATTAAAAAATATATAATTGTTCTGATCATATTTTAACCATATTTTTATTAAACTTAAAAAAAAATAATCCTTTAATTTAATAAAAATTCAACATCTGGCCCATGTCCAAGAGTTCGATCCCACCCGGCCGAAGACTCCCCGTGTTATAAATGGTGACTGATGCACGTTAAATCTGTCGAATCGCGAAGTCCTCCATATTCCCATAACAAATCAATACCCCTGTGGGTACTGATTCAAGAGTTTCCTTGTTTTCTGGATCGTGTTCAAAATGACAAGACTACGGAGTTGAACATTAGTAGTCGTAAACCCAAAAATTGGGTCGGCTGTTCAACGACGGATATAAAAATAAGATATAAAATACGTACTTGTTATATTGCGCATTATCAAAGAGTCATAATACTGATCCATGACGGAAAAAAATTAAGAAAAAAAAGGTTAAAAAGGGCAAATCAGGACAAGATATTTTTCATTAGGAATGTCTAGAAAATTTCAACCCTTGCAAAAAATTTTAGAACGTTAGTTCCTAAAATGATTCTATATTGTACTGCTATGTTACAATACAAGACTTAAGAAACTTTTTTCGAGGATGTAAAAAATATTTCTTCTCACAAAACATTTAATACTTGGGGAAAAAAATTTATAGATGGTAAAAACCATGGGAAAAACAGGCTTCTCCCAATACAGTAAAAACTATGGTAAATACTGGTAAAAACCTCACATGGTAAGTAGGATGCCAACCCTGATATACACCCAGCCACCCCAACCCAAAATTTGGTAGTACACAGCCATGCAATGATTATGATTAATGCTTAAAAAAGTAAGTGAAAATAAGTACGAAATTCCTAGGTTGGCACATTTTTAGCTGTGTCTATTTTGTTAAAAGGACATTTCGACCTGCATCCATTTTCTTAGACACACATTTCTAGTTATATCCATTTTCTTACACATTCATCTCGAACTGAGTTAATTTTTTTAAACACTTATTTTTTAATACTTATTTCTTAATGTCCATTTACTCAAATACTCATTTCGAGTGGCGTCTCTTTTCTTAAATACTCATTCATAGCTGTGTCTATTTTCTTAAACACGCATTTCCAGTTATGCCTCTTTTCTCAAAAATTCATTTCAAGCTGTGTCTCTTTTCTTAAATACTCATTTTTGACTGGGTCCATTTTCATAAATACTCATACCAAGCTGTGTCTCTTTTCTTAAATACTCATTTCCAGTTGGATCCATTTTCTTAAACACTCATTTCGAGTTGTGTCTCTTTTCTTAAATACTCATTACTAGCTGGGTCCATTTTCGTAAATACTCATTTCTAGCTGTGTCCAAAAAAGCTAACAGACAATATTAAATCATTGAGTTTAAGAACTTTCCGATTTTTTAAAAAAAAAAAAACATTTTTTTTCGGAAAAACAAAATATTTCCCTGTGCACCAAGGAATATCACACAGCCCACGAAGGTACAACAGAGGTACAGCATAATAACATAAATTTTTTACATGATATTAAAAAACACAATTAAAAGAAAGAAGAAAACTTAAAAAACAGAAGAATGAGAGAAGTTAAATGACTGAATGGATAAATTTTACAAAAAATTTAAAAGTCTCTTTTTTCACTAGATCAGTCAAAATCGGGAGCCATCGATTATTCAAGTTTCTGCAAAGATCGTCCCTTTCTTGTGAGACCATCCTGCATTCTAGGAGAATGTGAAAAGGGTCGTCAATCCCGGTGTTGCAAATACACTATTTTAATACACTATTTTTCTACTATTTTAATTAAAAAAATCTGATATTTTTGCAAAAAATTTGATATTTTTCAAAAAAAACTCTCTTATTTTAACAAAAAGAAGTTTAATTAAATCAGTTCGTCAGTATTATGATATATGCGAGCTGTGAGCAGGATTCTCATGATCAGTCACCGACGGGATTCAAACCTGGTACCTCATCGCTGTGTCCCTTGAACAACGACAACTCTACTGTTTGGTTATGCAGAAAAATCTTAAACTATCTTTATCTCAAAATTTTTGGGTATTGAAACTACATCTGAGTGCAAAAACGTTTAAAACTATATGTTGGTTTACCCTTATAAAAATGTCTGGCAATTTAGCTTACCGAAAAATTATATCTATAGACAGATAATAATCAGTAGAGTATTAATTCGACAATGAAGTCGGATCGAAATTTTAGTTATACGATGTCCGAAACCTTATTATATAATTTGTTAACCAAATTATAATTTAATAATAAAAAATAAGAGTAAGCATAGAAAATAATAGTAAAGTAATTTGAAAAAAGATAAATGCATCTCATAATAATCAAAACTGCATGGAAAAACTAGAATTTAAAGTGATAGTTTTAATAAATTGTTGTAAACTTAGGGTGAAAATCAAAGAAAAATTCTTTCGTGAAAAACAGATTTAAACGTCAGTATACAGAGAAAGTCTATAAAAAAAACAGGAATTTTTTGCAGAGCTAAGGTAATGATTAAAACAGAAAATTTTTTTTTATTTATCTTTCAGCAGTTTTTTTCCAGTAAATTATTTGGTTTTTTTTCTGTAGCATTTACAGTTATTTCTTTCACAATAAGAAATAAAAAAAATTCTGCTGTTCGATTTCTAAACATTTTAAATATCTCTGTTATATTATTGTTAATGTCAATATTTATAAAGATCAATGAGAGATTTAAAGTAGTCTGCATAACCTTATAGTTTTTTTCTGTAAAAAATATGCTTTTTTTCTGCAGAATTAAAAGTTATTTTTTGCAGTGTAAAAGATAAAAAATATTTTGCCTTTTAATTACCTAACATTTTAAACACCTCTTTTAAGTCATTATTAACGTTGATATTTATAAAAATCAATGAGATCTTTAATGTAGTCTGCGAAATCTAGTAATTTTTTTTTCCGTAGGAAAGCATGTTTTTTATTCCTGCAGAATATATAATTATTTTTTATTACCGTATAAAAGATAAAAAAATGCTCTGCCGTTTGATTCCAAAACATTTTAAATATAACTTTTAAGATATTATTAATACTTGAGAAATTTAGCGTAGTCTGCATGCCTTATAGTTTTTTTTCTGGAAAAAATATGGATTGTAGAATTTACAATTATTTTTATAGGGTAAAAGATTTAAAAAATAACTGTTTTGTCGTTTCATTCCCAAGCAATTTAAATATCTCTTTCAAATTATTATTATTTATAAAGATCAATGAGAGATTTAACGTAGTCTATAGCAGAAACTAGACCCCCAAAAGACAGTAGGAGAGAATTGTTAGAATCTATGTCTGAAAGCATTTGAACGTCAATTAAGATTCGCTGAAACCCATTTACCTAAACCCATTTATATATGTAGTAGCGAATGAGTTAGTTTAGATTATCTTATAATCCTTTAGAACAGGTTAACTTTAATCATTGCAGTCATTTATCAAAAGAGGATAATGCATTAAGTACACAGAGACCACTTTACATAACGTAATCTTATTCAAGAGTTAAATATAACAATCTATTGAAAGTTGTCGCAAACACAGCAAATAAATTTCATCTGAAGGTAAAAAGGAGTTTTTTTTATATATATTTTAGAGAATAAAAGATAAAAATGTCATAAAAATTTAAATGATAAAAATTTCACTGCATTAATATTAAACGTAGGAAGGAGTTTTCTGTAAAAATATATTGCGTCCCTTGGCGAAATTTTTTCAATTTTTTTTCGAAAATTTTATATATATTTAGTTAGCTTGTAGTTAGTTGTAGTTAGCTTGAAATAAACAGGTTTAAACACGTTCTAAACAGGTTTATTTAAATGTAGGCTGGTATTGATAACAGTTCACATCCACACGGGAGGGGGATGGAAAAGACTTCTGACAATTCCGGAACAGCTTATCAGGATCACATCATGATGAAAAGGACACGCAAAACTAGTGTTCCTACGTTTTATACCAAGACAGATTTGAGGTAAAAAGGCACACTTCGTACATTCCTTGTAACCTTACGCATTAAGGAAAATCATTTACTGCTTCTTAATATGGAAGTGACAGAGGGAAAGATTCTAAATATAACTCTTCCTTTGAAATATAAATCTATTTATATTTCAATGGTATGTTTTCAGCCTTGAATTCCCAAAATAGAATCTCTCTTCGCTTATTCTTTAACAAAGACATTTTATGAAAACGAAAGAGTTTTAATTATTTTATTAATACAAAAGTATTTAATTTTTGTATTACACATATATATATATATATATATATATATATATATATATATATATATATATATATATATATATATATATATATATATATATATATATATATATATATATATATATATATACAGGGTGTTTATAAAGTCCCGGACCCATTTTGAAGCTTAACTCATAAAATAATAAAGATAGATTAAAATTAATAACATAAATGGTTAGACAAACTCAAAAAGTTTCATGACCCTTGTCAATGAACTTCCACGTGTGCCCCCTTCGTCGCACGGAGAATATCAAGTCGATAGTCAATTTCAAGCATGTCGGTATCCACAGAGGCTGTTGCAGTTTTCTGAAGCGCATAATGTTCTCCGACGAAGCATCCTTTCATGTTTCTGGCATTGTTAATCGCCATAATGTGCTCATATGGGGATCTGAAAACTCCCATGAATACCGTGAGACATAAAGGGTTTCCCCAAAGGTTAATGTGTGGTGTGGACTAATGCATGACCGAGTCATTGGGTCTTTCTTTTTCACAGAAAAGACGGAAAATTTCGTGTTTCCACAACTAGAAGAGCTTCAGCCGCATGTCTTTTTGCAACAAGATGGTGCACCACCTCATTGGAGTATAATCGTTCGTAGTTCTTCGAATGACCATTTTCCAGGAAGATGGATTGGGCGAGGAGGTCCAATTCCTTGGCCACCCAGATCACCTGATATAACGCCGCTGGACTTTTTTCTTTGGGGATTTATAAAGGACAATGTTTACAGGAGGATCGTGTCGAACATTGATGAAATAAAAGCCAGAATTACAACCGCAATAGCCTCTGTGGATGCCGATATGCTTGCCGCTACCTGGCGTGAAATTGACTATCGACTTCATCGAAGTTGCCAGGCACACAAATTTCCAACATAATTTCCAAGATTTTACTACTTTATTAAATGATATTTACCCTGAGGAATTCATCTTACTTCGTAATCATGATGATAAAATTAATTTCAATTTTTTGGATTTGGGTATTATGAAAGTTGAAAATATCTGCTTTGTTGAATTATAAGATAAAAGAAATGATTTTAATTTTAATATTAATAAACTAATTACCTGGAATTCTAATGTTTCTAGAAGCATCTATTTAAATACCACTTTTAGTGAAATGAACAGAATCAAAAGAATATGTAGTAATATTTATTTATCCAAAAAACAAATCGATAAACTCTTTCAAAATTTGATAAAAAACAATGGATACCCAACTAAAGTAATAAAATTTTATATAAAATCATTGAATTAATCATATATTTTTGTGGATATATATGTACTAAACAATTTCTTTGTTAATTTATATAATTTTCCCATGTACAAATGCATTTCGGGTAAATCCATTGCTAAAATTATTTGCTAAATAATTCCTTTGTTAATCTATATAATTTTTCCATGTGCAAATCCATTTCGGGTAAATCCGTGTTAAAATTATCTATTAAATTTTTTTTTCTTTGATAATTTATATAATTTTTCCATGTTCAAATCCGTGGCTAAAATTATTTGCAAAACAGGAAATTTATGTTTCTCTTTTCTATTTTATATTTTTCTTAAATAAACATCTATTTTCTAAAACTATTTATGGTCAACTTTTTTTAAATTATCCAGTATAATATTACCTTGCGCACATCCATTTCGGGCCCATCCTTGGTAACTAACAGATCAATGCACAGAATAATAAATCACTTCAGCAGTGCAGTAGGAACGGCACTTTAAAACCATCTAGTTACACTCTATTTGCGCTTTTGCCCTCCTATTTTGTAATCTGGCAATCTTGTTGCGAAAACATTTTTAAATCATTCTTGAAAAATTTCCCGCCCATGTAAGTACATCTGATTTCGCTACTCGCTTTATAGTCTATGTTTTAAACTGTTTTTTCGTTTTCTTTTATTTTATTTTCTGTTTTCGCATGTTATTTTTACTTATTGTGTTCTATTTTATTTGTTGTTATTTTTGTAAAAAATTTTTTGGAGTGCTCCTCACACTATTGTATTAATATATTTTGCTTTGGCTATATTGATGCAATATCAGAAAGCACTCTTTTTTGCGGTTATAATCGTGTGGGCTGATGAAAAGATTATACCTTTTTTTTGTTTTTTTTTTAAATAAAATTTCCTCTTTTTTTTAAACTGTTGTTTGTTATTTTTTTACTTATTATTTTCCCCCTTTTTTTCATATGTCTATAATTTTTCTTTGTTTTATCTTCATTTTGAAAAAATGTTAGTTGGCTCAATTATGGGATCCACCTTTGTACCATGTTTAAGTTGAAGCAATTTAAACAATACTATGGTTCAATAAATTATGAAGTTTTCAACAGTGTACCACGGTTTATCGAGAGTTGCGTCATATTTGCAGAATACCCGCCTTTTCATTGACGAGAAACAATTAATCAATAAATTTATATTAATTAACCCTACGAAATAATTCATGAGACTGAAATGTATACAAATAATGTGCATATCCATTATTATTTGCTATCTTTTTTTGGAAATTTTACGCTATTAGATTCATCAAAATACGTTTTTTTAAGTGTTTAGTTGGAGTTTTTTAAAGGTAATAGTTATTAAGTAATTTAACTGCTTTTAAAGCCAAACTTTTTACGGAAAGGAAAAGAAATAATTTTTATTTCAAAAGACTTTTAAAAAAATCTATATTTCTTTTCACAAATATTTCCTCTTCAACCATAAGCGATCTTTATTCTTATATATTATTATTGATAGTTTTTATCCCATTGAAGAAACTTTAAGTATCTTATAAAATGTTTAGAAATGTTTTCTTTGATTTTCGTTTATTTCAATAACAAAGGAAAAGTGCGAAAGGAAATCATAAATCATTATCCTCATTATTTTGCTTTTTTCTCTAAAAACATCTTTCAGTCATAAAAAATGGTGTAATAATGATAATAATTTATGCTTTCAGGATAAATTTTAATTATTATCCTTTTTGTATTGTTTGTTTTTCATTGAAAAAACATTTCGTAGTCAGATAGAAATGATATGATAGTGATAATAATTTATGTTTAAAAAAGAACATGAATTATCAGTTTTATTTTTATTATTTTTAAAATCATTTTGTAATCATAAAAATGATATAATAATGACCATAATTTATGTTTTCAGGAGAAAAACATAAACTATTATCAGCATTATTTTGTTTGTTTTTCTTTGAAAATCTTTTTGCAGTCACAAAAAATGATATAATAATTATAATAAGCTATGTTCTCAGAAAAAAAGCATAAATTCTTATTAATACTATTTATTTATTTATTTTAATTATTTTGCAGTCATAAAAAATTATATGACAGTAAAAATAATTTATATTTTTTTAGGAGAAAAACATAAATTACCATTATTATTTTGTTTGTTTATCTTTAAAAACGCTTCGAAGTCATCATAAAGAATATAATAATGCTAATAATTTATGTTTTCAGGAGGAAAATATAAATTATTATCATTATTATTTTTTAAAGCAAATATTTTGCAGTCATAAAAAGTTAAAATTTAATAAATAAATTAAAAAAATCCTCCATTCCTCTTGAAAATATAAATTAAACATTTTCCGATTCTCAGTCCTGAATAGGATGTCTTAACCATTTGACTGTACATGTACATTTCGATGGATTTGGATATCTGATCCCCAAAATATAGGGGGTAGCAGCAATAAAGGAAATATGGCCCCTAAAGTTTAGTCAGAAGAGAGATCCAAAATTCGGGTCCCTTCCAGTTAATTTTACTTTTTACATATTTCGTCGCATCTCAAGAACTTTTTAAGCGAATTGAAAATTTTTTGAGTTCAATTATAAAATTCCTTTATCCAAAGATTATTCCCAGCAAAAAATAATTTCTTGTAAATTTTTATTATTTTATTTAAGTTGATAAAATTTTAATTTGTAAGGTATGCAATTGTCTTACATCATTTCAAAGAATGGCAAAATACAAAATTCGAACAAAATAGGTCGAATAGTTCCTGAGAAATCAAATTTTAAAAATACGGCTTTTCCAAAACTCGATTTCTATCGATTACTTTAAAATTTTTTATTTTGCCATTTAAAATTATGTTTTTTAAAGCAATGTAAAAATTGTACACCTGACGATTAAAATGTTTTTACTATGATTAAGTAAAATAATTTAAAAATTATATATATTTACAAAAAATCATTTTTTATATTACTTAATTACTGGAATATTAATTATTTTGTAATAAAACTTATTAAATAAAATATCATTAAGTGGTCCAAAATTTGGACTGCTCTCTTTACCGAAATATTGGAACCATATTTACCAGATTGCAGCTTTTCCAAGCATTGAAATCTATTCTAGTGACCAAAAGTATTGAAAAACCATCCCAAAAATCACGTCCACGCAAAACTACCGAACGAGAAGATTGAATTATTCATCGAATTTCTGAAGCTGATCGTCACAAAACCGCCCCGGACATCAGAAAAGAATTCGCTGAATTAGCAGGCAAGCACGTAAGCAGTAATACCACCAAACGGCGTTTAAATCAGTTTCGGCTTATAGCTCGCTTATGTAGGAAAAAACCGTTGATGTTAAAGAAGAATACAGCAGCTCGATTAGCTTTTGCAAAAAGACACCGAAACTGGACATCGGCTGACTGGAATCGAGTTATATTTACAGACGAATCGAAGTTCAACAGAATGAGCTCAGATGGCAAAAGTTATGTGAGGCGTCGAGTCGGTGAAGAATTTAATATACGGTGTACAAAATCAATTGTAAAAGGTCGATTGGCTCGGTGATGGTGTGGGGTGGCATGACACGTTCAGGACGTGGTCCAATTCACAAAATCGAAGGCCTCATGGATCAGCATGTGTATGTGGACACTATCAAGACTGTTTTTCTGCCTTATTACAGGAAACTTCGCTCAAGAAAACCAATCATGCAAGCCGATAATGATCCAAAGCACTCGAGCAAAACTGCGAAGGCCTTCTTGTCAAGCAAGAAAATTGTGGTTTTGCAGTGGCCTTCCCAATCACCAGATCTCAACCCGATCAAGATGCTGTGGATAGATGTGGATAAATATGTGAAACAGCGAAAACCAAAAAAATTTAGGTGATTTATGGAAATGTGCCCAAGAAGGCTGGGCAGCTATACCTCCTGAGCCATGTTAAAGATTAGTAGATTCGATGCCTCGTAGATGTGAAGCAGTAATTGCCCCAAAAGGCTTACCGACTAAATACTAGCTCCAAATCTTTATTTTTTGTTACATGTTTTACTTTGTTATTAATTTTACTAACGATTAAGAAACATTTATTTTGTTGTCCTTAAGTATGCGGAATGCATATTTTTTTCTAAAATGTTACATAATTTAAGTATGACAGTTAGATAAATGATTTTCATTGTGAAAATATATTAAAAATAAGTTATTTGTTCCAATACATAATTATCAATTCAATAAACTTATGCGTGAACATTAAGTTTTGGATTTTACTTTTCATAAAGACATGTCCTTAAATACGTGAGCGCCACTGTAATTGAAATTTTCGAAGGATTTTCATGATGAATGCTTGAAATTGTCATTTGCAGCCGAAGTCTCAAATTTCACGCCACAAGACGTTGCAAAGTCATCAGAGAGAGACACAGATAAACAAATTTTATTTTTATCGATATTTTTTTTAAAAACACATTTCTCAAATAGTTAAATGAAAGCTTAAATTGTAAAGGTTTTATTACATTTGATGAAAAAAAAACCTGCCACTATTTAATTTATTCCGAATTGAAAGGAAATTGAAACTATTGTGGCTCTAGATTATTATTCCCGTTTTTTTTTTCGTTTTTTTTTTGAGGCTTTTATTGATATTAAATTTGGGACTTAAGAGATGCATGTCAAATTTGATGCCTCTTAGCTATTGATATTTATTTCACATTTATCCTAAATCTATTTAAAATATGCAATCTTTTTGCCACTCTTTGTTTAAAACCTTTTAACTTAATGAGGGAGTTTATTTTTAACAGTTTAAAAAACTTAATAAAGATTTTAATTTAATTTATTCTTAAGGTGTGTCTCGATTTTCGCTAATTCATTGTGGTTTCTATAAAAAAATATTCCATTTAATGGGTAAAATGGTAATTAATTTCGATAAAATAAGGTGACGGAAACTTATTAAAAATGATTTATTGCAGCAATTCGTGAATAAAAAAATTAAACTTTATAGTATTTGATTAATTTCCATCTTCGCTTTTAAGAGGAAATTAAAAAAGACCGTCAGTTTCTTAAAACGTAAACAATCTAATTAAAGTAACTCTTACTTCAATTAACCTTATATACAATAAATTTAATTTAGGACCTACACTGTTGGCTTTGCCTTAAATTTAACGATTTTTTCTATAATAATGTAACTTTGTCTAAATCACTTACACTGTTAGAATTTTCACTCTAAAATTACTGTAAAATAACCCTCAGCAGTCTGTCCATCCAATTAACCGTAAAATTTACGGTGAAGAACATTTTTATTTTTATGGTTTTGAAACCGTTTACAACTAATATTGTTAAAAAACAATGAATACAAAACTATAAGGTTTTCTTACCATTTGTAGGTAGCATAGTTCGAAACTGTAAAAAAAATTAGCTTGTCATTGAAGTTAGGCTTTTCGTTAGGTAATGGGCATTGGAGTTAGGTTGTTGCTGAGTTGTGTTTCATCGAATGAAACATAGAATGCGGTTTAATTATATTATCTGTTTTTTCCACCTATCGTAAGAGTTGGGAAATACTAGACATTTTGCGTTAAGCAGCTTTAAGGTGCTGATGCTCATGCATGAATGAAAGTATCGAAATTCCTATAGTCCAGGGTCACAAATTGGGGACTGCAAGACCTTTTAAACTCTTCATGTACTGGAGGGAATATTAAAAATATTTTGGTGTCAACCCCCTCAAATCCCTCTTTGCCTCGAACCCCCGTTCTGTCGGTCATGGGATTGACAAATAAGCCCTCACAGCTTTAATTAATACCCAGATGCTTCATTAAGAGGGCCTGGTTGGTGCGATAAAATTCTGGTTGTTTAACCATATTAGGTGAAAACAGTTACCAAATGGTTTTCCACGCAGTTAACAATTTGAATACCATCTTATTTATGGTTATTTGACTCTTTTGTTTGAATATGGTGAAATAACAATTAAAAAGATGTCATTTAACCATTTTTACCGTGAAATTTCTAACATTGTTGAAGATTCCATTACGCTTTTGATTATTTTTTATGATTGTTATGTTCACCATTACGTTATGTTGGACATAATCGACCTCTTGCGTTATAAAAATTTATTTTTGATAATTTTTTTTGAAATAACTTAATGTAAAAAAAATATATTTTGCTTTTATATGTCAGTTTTTATTAGTTAATGTAGTTGATCTATCTCTCGATATTAGAATATCACAAGGGTCGCCGCCCACTGCTTTGGGTCTTAAACTTACCGTTACATTTTGTTTCGTTGCACTGACACTATGAGACTTAGAATTACGAAAGTGTGTAGAAAAATGTACAAGGAGTACAATGGTGCAAAGAACTTGAACATTCGATAATTGTTAACTGTTAAGCTTGTAAGAAAAAATGCCATGCGGGCCACTCCACCGGCAGTAGGAATCGAACTTACAGAATTGAAATTTAGCTGGTTGAAGGATCCATGTTTGTTATAAAAACTTAACATGAGCTTTTTTTGTTACTCCAATTTGTTTGAAAGTTATTGCAATTTTAAGTGCTTTTTGTGAATTTTTTCTTATTTTTTTATTTCCTTAATTTTAAATTTTGTTTTGCTGCGCAAACTCTTTTGGAAAGAAACGCTTAAAATCGCTAAGGTGAGTAGAAAAAAATAAATAATGTTTTCGATGGAATTAAAAAGGAATTTAAAATTTGTTTTTTACTTTGAGAATTATCAACTATTGAACTTGAAGTAAAAAATAAACTAAGTTACCACCTATTGTCTACTAAAGTACAAATACAGAGTTGAAAGTTGACTTGTTGAAAAGATCGTTTTCAATTACAAACTTTAAGATAGTATTCTTCGAAATTCCAATTTATTCAAAAGTCATTACAATTTTAAGTACTTTTTTCGAGAATTTTTTCTTCATTTTTTGCTTAAGATAATGATTATTTATTCATTATTGCCAAAAAATCAATGTCTCCTGAGACCATAATTTTATCAAGCTCACGCTTGACTTGATGTCAAATGTTACAAAAAAAAAAAATGCTGCCGATCATTTGTTGCCAGATACAAAAAAATATCGTTCATATCAAAAAGTTTTAAAAATATAAGTATTTAAAGAGAGAAAAAATCTGTTTAAAATTTAAACTGTAATGCAATATAAGTATCTCGTTATAGAGTGTTAATGCAATGCAATGTATTATGCAACATAAAGATATTGTTATAGATTGTTAATACCATGTTAGATACAAAGATTAAATAAATAAAGAGAATTTGCTTATTTTATCGAATTTCAAGAAAAGAAATTAACTGAATGTAAAACCACTGCCTCTAGACAAAAATGCAAATCTTGTACATCAAACACGTAAGTGTACACGTGTGTGTTGGCGGAGCCAGTAGAGGAACAGGCTTTATAAGTGAGCGTAAGTGGAGACGCATTTCATTCGCTAGCACACCCTGGCGAATTTCTTGGTGTTATTTTGCAACAATTAGTTAAATTCAAAATGTAACGGTAAAAACGAGTAACCACCAACGTTTAGCAGATGACATGAGGTGGCGAATTGTGGAGAAGATAGAAGCAGGTTAATCTCAGGTTCAGATTTGTAGAGAGTTCAATTTAACGCCCAGCGTCGTGTGTAACTTATGAAAACAGATCCAGGATACCGGAGCCATTGGGAGAAAGCCTGGACAAGATAGTCCAAGAGCCACGACGGCCAGAGAAGATGGCCATTTGTCCATTATAGTGAGGCTTAACAGAGAGTCTACAGCTTCTCAGCTCTCTCGTGACTTGTATGTAGCCACAGGAGCCCGTGTATCAAGTGTGACTGTTTCCAAACGACTTCATGAGAGAGGGTTGTTTCCAAGAACACCTGCTGTTTGCATCCCGCTCACTTCTACTAGCAGGAGAGTCCGTTCAGCACGGTGCAGAGAGCATAGAGACTGGAGTACAGATTAATGGGAGATCATTCTCTTCACTGATGAGTCGCGGTTCAGCCTAAACACCGATTCTCCCCATGCGTTCATATGGCGAAACCAGGTACCCTCTACCTACCCTCCAGCATCAACCATTATGGCGGAGCAGGTTTAATGGTTTGGGAAGGAATCATGTTTGATGGCAGCGCACCTCTCCATGTCTTTGAAAGAGGCACTGCGTCGGTGTGAGATATAAGGATGAGGTCTTGGAGCCCTATGTTCGCTTTTTCAAGGGTGCAGTTGGCTATGAGTTCATCTTAATGAACGATAAAGCGAGGCCACATAGAGCTCTTCCGGTAGACAAATTTCAAGAGAGTGAGGACATTTGCTGGATGGATTGGTCAGCCAGATCACCATACCTCCAACCCTTAGGGCATGCCTGGGACTCTCTGGAAAGGCAATTGCAACTCGCTACCCCTCTCTGATAACTAGGCAATAAAAACAGCGCTGCTGAACGAGTGAGATCAATTGTTACAGGAAATGATAAACTATCTTATTTCAAGTATGAAATGACGCTGAAAGGCCCGTATATCTGAAAGAGGGGACCATACCCCCTATTAACCCATTTTTTTTGTGTATATTTTGCAACCGCTGTTGCATACTTTCCGACTCCAACGAGTATTACACACTATCATGCTTGTGTATTACAATTGTTGAATGGTTATTTGTTTTGTATTGTATCAAAGTATGTAGATATCAAATTTCATTAAAATCGGCCCAGTAGTTCTAAAGATAATCGACCAAGTCTTCAAATTCTCTTAATTTCTTACACCAGTCTATTATACAATACTAGTGGGCAGTGCCCCCTGCTCGCTAACGCTCGCCAACCCCCGAAAATTGCTACGCAATCTTATATGGTTTGCTTCGCAAACCAAGCTCGCTTCGCTCGCTACTTACTAAGGTACATTGCAAACAAAATTCTAAGAACTCAAAACAATCATTCAAATCCATATAACAACTTTTTTTTTTTAAAAAAAATTACGTCTTTTTAGTAAATTAGTCATTAAAATAAATTTGAATTTAAATAAATGACATGTAACTCGTTAAACCTATTAGAAATGTGCTATAGTATAAAATCTTAAGATAAAATTTCTAAAACTGATATCTCTTTAAAAAGGTTAAAATTTTGGCTATAATTAAGTATATTAAAAATTTAAATAAGAGAAATTGCAATGGAAAAACCCTGCATAAACAAAACATTGAATTTCGGAAGTAATCTCGTTTGGTGAGAATGCTCTCTCTTGTCAAAAAATACAAAATAAACTGACCTCAAATAAAACTCCAAGGACTTCGAATCAAATAATTAAGGAAACTACTATCACGTTTAATATAAAAGGAAGGTTTATTAATTTAAAGGAATTTATGGAGAAAAGGTTAAAAGGAAGGTTAAAGGTTTAAAGGAAGGTTATTTGCCATTTGTATAAACAATAAAATTACAGCATCGCAGTTCCAAAAAACAAATCTCACACTCACTCAGAAAAACAATTTAGCTTCTAATTAGTCACGATAGCAACCACAAAACTCTTCTCGTTACCATCTATAAACTGATATATAATAAATAAATTATTTAACAAAAAATACGATGCGCATAAGCACATAATATTTTACACTCTGGTTATTTCAGTTTCCGTTTTTAGAAGCGCTATATGCTGAGCCACCCAATCTAGATTTGGCATGTGACATTTTTAGCGGCAGTTATTGGTTGATTTTCTCGCGTTGCCATTCGGAGAGTTGTAATGAGGCATTTTTTTATCGCCGTGTAAGAGAAATATATATAGAGATAAGGATATCTTTATAGAGTTTTAGCAAGTAAAGTTACTCCTCATTTATTTCTTCTTATTTCGTAAAACATTCTAGGCTTCTAATTATAATTATTTTTTTTAAGTACTGTTGATCATTTTTTAAATTCAAGTAATCGCCCATTTTTTTAATGAATGACTTTTGTTAACGAAGTGTTCGAACATAAAACTGTGATATTTATTTTTTGTAAGCGAAATGACCTTTTTCAATATCTTAAAAAGAAAAGAAAACTTTCTTGTAAGCACAAAAAAAAGGATTATATTAGTTTTGCAAAAGTTGTAATTTTAATTAATTTTGTTAAAATTATCTTTTTTCCAACAAAGGCATGGTTTTATAATATAACTACATTATTCAGCATCTTTAACATTTAATTTAATTTTTTCAGTTTATTTTTTTAAGATAATGCACCAATTCTAAATCTAAGATTAATTTATTAATGCAATTTATTACTTTGTTTAATAAGGAACAGTAACTGGCTTTTTTGTGTGCGTTTTTATACTGTTTCAACAATTTGAATAACATACAGAATAACATTAAACCATTACCCAGTTTAATATTTTAGTAAGATATAACTCACAGAAAAGCTCAAAATTAAACTATCGTAACAATTTTCTAAAAATAATTGGCAAATAATTGCTCTTCCCTCTCTAAATCGACGTTCCGGACGATAGACAAATAACTTCTTCCCAAATTAGAGCTTTAACATATCTCATTAAAGTTGAATCGTGCAATGGGCCGAAAATATTCACCGACGGTCCGAGAATAGTTTTAATTTAATTGATACGAATTCTTTTCTTGTTTTTGTGAAAGAATTGGAAATTTCACTTCTTTTGTTACAAAAATGTTTTGAATCATCATTTGTCGAATGAATTTAATTATAGGTTTTGTTAAGTTTTTTTTGTTTGTTAAGTGTAACGTGAATACAGTAAGCAATGTTTTTCTCAAAAATTATAATAAATATAACAATTTCATTAATTTGTTACTTTTAAGCCAGGGCTTTTCCGAACAAAACGTGCTTTTTCAGGACTTACTTGCTCACTTCACAATCACACTGCGTCAACTAGAAAATAAATTAATTAAACAGTGAATACTTTTAATTGATGCGATTTTTTTTGTATTCAAAAAAGAATAATTAAAATTTAAAAAAAATTTGTTGTTGTTTCTATTACCACTTGCCAATGCCAGAAAGCCTGCTTGGAAAACCGAGCGAATTTAAGGGAGAAGATGCATTTCGTGTTTCAGTGGTGCCACCTAGGGCCAAGAATGCGATTTCAGCCACACGCGCACTCCACAGCCCGTTTTACAGGGCGGACCCATTCATACATTCGTCCACAGATCGTAATTTTGACCTGAACCAGAGAACGATCAATCTCCGATTCAGTACCCCCAGAGGTATTGATTCATTATTTGAACTTGGAGGACTTTGTGATATAACAGATATAACGCGTACTGGTCACAATTCACTGGTTACTGGGTGTTCCGCCTATATAAGTCGTATAAATTTCTATGATTACCATAGATTAACATAGAAGTGCCTATGGAAAACTTGGATAAGGGATAGAGCCCCGGACAAGCGACACGAAAGTGCATAACGCTACCCCTGATCCACCAGGTCTCATATTTTGTACCTATATTAGTATATTTGATACTTATCAAAACTGCACCAATTACCATCAATTCAATAGTACATATTAAAAAAATTAATCATCATTGGCATTAAATATAGCAAGGCGATTTTTTACGTTTCTCCTAAATAAATTAATACCATTTCTCCATTAACTTTGCTTTTAAGTACATAGATAAATTTTTTTTGCCTGAGTTCGCACTTATTACCAAATGTAATTAAGTATCATTGGCGTCATCATCATGAAATTTGCCTTTTAGAATAAAAATTTTTTCTAAAATTATTATCTACTATTAAGTCAATTTCAGCTTATTACCAAAATTGATAAAGCATCATTCCGCTTCTCTTAAATGAATTAGAACCATTTCTCCATAAATTTAGCTTTCCTTAACATAGCTTCTTTTTAATAAGTACGTATTACCAAAATTTATTAAGCATTGGCATCAATAATGTTTGGACGGATTTCAACGTTTTTTTTAAAATAAATTTGTGACTTTTTTCTATAAGTTTCACCTTTTAGTCAATAGCTTAATTTGTTTATTTCAATTTGAATGCATTACCAAGGTTAATAAGCATAATTAGTGACAATACTACTACTACAATTCATTGGTTTAACAGTCAATCGAAGACCTGAGCGTGGCGCCTGGTCGCCCTCTATACCTCACAATTCTGAACTTTTAACTTTCATTTCATAATTTTAACTTTCTTTAATCCTCCACAACGTCTTCCTAACATCTTTTTCTGTGACATCCACGTAATCTAGAGCTTACAGAGTTTGGACTCAAAGATTTTTCTCACTACTCTGTCGGTGTTCACTGCTCATCCGATGAATGCGTTCGAATCACTTTTTTCTGCTTATCGTTATGTCGGTGACTATATCAATGTCTTTACACTTTCTACACACAGTTGTTATAATTTCAATTTGCTATTTCATTTAATAATTGCTTGAATAATAGGAAACATAATTAAAAGGAAATTAAACTATTTTCACTTACCTCATTTTTCAATAAAATTCAATATTTGCATAGATTTAACAACACCTAAAAAATTTTTCCTAAAAAATTGAACCTGGAATTTAAAATGGAAGGAAGAATTTAAAGTTCTTATTTATTTGATAAATAACATAGGTTATAACTCAGTTCTCAAAAGTTTCTATGATAACATTATAGTAACGACAATTCTCAATTAAAACGTTTCTCCTCTTTTTCATAGTTTCATAGTTTTCCATAAGCCGGCCAGGTGGCCGAGAGGTTAGCGCGCCTACTGCGAGGCCAATTTCCGCAGGTTCGAATCCCGCTCGGGGCATGGCTTTTTCTCTCTCTTGTGTTGTCCTCGGTTGTGTGTGATGAGTGAATGTGACTCACCCTATGAGCTTGCTTGTGGCAGTGTGGCGTGGGCAATGTTACTCGCCTCCGTGACTTTGGTTCACAGGTGCCCACTGGGTAACGCGAAATGAGTAACAACTACTGGCATCTTCTAAGGAGAAACGAATAAAGTTCAGTGCCGGTCATTCGAAAAGACACACAAGTTTTTCACAAAGTCAAAAAGTTGCTAAAAGTTGCCTTTCCTATTAGGTCAATGGACAGAATTTTAATGGCATAGCTTACAATTGTTGGGAGGTGCTGACATGTCACATAATTTAATATTGTTGAAAATAATGTTTGCAACTACTTTTATTGAATGTATTTTTCCGATACGAGATAATGATAAGGATTAAATTATTTTTTCATGTATAATGGATAAAAGTTGTTCAACATTAAACATTTTAAATATGAAGAAGTTAAAAAAATAAAAAGGTGTTGCAGTCATTGATACTAGCTAGCCATGAAAAAGCCTTGAACATCAGAGAACATGGAATATTATTTTTTTTAATACACTAGTATCCATAAACACTGGCAATAAAATTGATTAAAGCATTAAATTTCACTCTAAAAGCCATAATATTTTAGACAAGAAAATAAAAAACTGTGACAGTGGTGCTCCTTCAAGATATTTACATAGTATTTACAAGTTTTGCAAATTAACTAACCGAAGACAACTTTTGGCAGTTTGGCAACTGGGGAAAAATTTGTTTTACTCACTCTCTCATGTATGTTATCTTAGGTGCAACCCCGTAAGAAACAGCTTCAAATGATATTTAAAGCGAAATAACACGCAGTTCGTGGCCAAACTATTAGACGCACTGTAAGCGTCTATGTAAAATCTTAATCTAAAAACCAAGTTCAATTTCAATGAAAATTTAGATTATTCTTTTTAGATTTAAAAATGAGTAATATACCAAATATTTTATTAAAATAATAAAGGAAAAGAAGCTTTTTTGGTGTTCATAGTACAATATAAATGGTGAAATCCAGTAGAAATGGTATCCAAAATTTTTATCCTACTTGTAAAGAGTATTATTGATAAGACTCCCTTTCAGTAAAATCTACGGATAATTCTAAACAATTTTTGGTCTTATCATATAGAAAATTGAGGAAAGCTTCAGCAAAGGTGTGCAAGGTATTAAAATACACCAGCAGCAATAATATCAGTTACATCGAATATCCATATTCCAAAAAGAAAAAAAAAACATATATTTATTTAATTCTATGTTTGTATGTATATATTTATAAAGTTGCGAAAGAAAAGCACCATTTAAGATAATTGCCAAACTAGTCCCCAAAAAAGGGAGCTTCAATTATATACCTACACATCCTTTTCATTTCTATATGTTCACTTTCTTCAATTCATTATTTCTCAAACAAAATAAAGATAAAAGCAAATGTTTAAAATTTAGAGCAGTAAGCTTAAAGATAGACTGTGATATTTAAAGGCCAATTAGTTCATTATAGTTTTGAGCTATTACCTATTTTACTGTTGTTGTTTTTATAGTGCACGGTTATTTGTCGTGGCTTATGGTATTTAGTTGTTGTTTTGATATCAGTTTTTAGAATAGTAGAATTATTTAGGATACTATTTGTGCTCCCACGTCCGCTGCCCTCGTTAGCCGGATAAACCGTTGCCCAGGCGATACCACGTGGAGGTGAGGGTCAGCAAAGATGTTTTTTTGTAGGAGCTTTACGAGTGTCTTCCAGCGAAACAGTTTACAAAAAGCTGTTCCGCCGGGATTAGCATGCTGCATAAAATATATCACACTCGATGGACATCGCCTTGTTTTTTTTTTTTTTTTTTTTTTTTTTTTTTTTTTTTTAAGATGGTAAAATTTGTTTTTAATTACAATTACAAATTCATTTTTAATATCAGTCATTTTTTAAAGTAATTTTTAATGTTATAGTCATTTTTTACATCAGTCATTTTAAATGTCATCGTCATTTTTAGTGTCAGTCATTTGATGTCAGCCATTTTATTTCCTTCAAATTCACACCATAGAAATATACATCTTTGATGGAGCTATGCGAGCAATTCGATTAGAAATCTTTGGCTCCTCTCCTTCAATAAAGTCGCTATCTATGGCTACATCAAATTTGTTTTCACCATCAATATTCACGCAGTACATTTTGGAATGATCTATACGAGCACTTCCAATTCTATAGCAAAGGTTTGGCTCCATCTCATCACCAAAATCACTGCCTTTCTCACCACCAAATGTTTTGGCTTCATCCAAATTCAAATTGTTCATTTCAGAAGGAGCTATGCATGCACTTCCAATTCTATAAGCAAGCTTTGGCTCCTCCTCTCCGCCAAAATCACTATTTTTGGCTCCATCATCGCTTTTTACTTCATCCGTATCAAAGCAGCACAACTCCGAAGGAGCTATGCATGCACTTCCAATTCTGACACAAAAATCTGGCTCCTCCTCTCCGCCAGTACCATTCTTTCTTGCTCCTTTTTTAGGAACACCATTCAATTTCCTACATCAAACGAAAATTCAGCTGTTATTATTTGAAAAGAAATTAATCTTACAATAACAAATTATTACTGCAGAAACAATAATAGTAATAAATATTTTAATGCTTTAAGATATCTATATTTCTTTTTCATATACAGGACATGATTTTAGAAGAAAACTAATCATATTTACAATTAGTTATAACACAGTATTGATAAATATATTTAAAAAAATAATATATCAACGTTTAAAAGAATAACACATTAAAATAAATTTCTTCCAAAATAAAGAAGTTTAAACTAGTTTAAAAAACTTTTTGTAGAACTTTGATGATAATTAATGGCGATGGGAGTTGCTTAACTTAATGCTTTAAATTTTTTTTTACAGAAAATTATGAAACAAAGAATCAACGTGCTGAAAAATGTCCAACAGTTTATCGACTAGATATTCACGGCATGTTGATGCATTTGAATTATTAAAATATAGAGTTCTTTTATGAAAAATTAAAACTGGACTGACTGGCATATTGTGTGTGCAGCATTGTGCAGATTTAAGCTTGAAATAATAGACATAATTTTTTTGCTTTATTTTTTAGTTAACTAAATTGAATAAATAAAATATATGTTACTTACAGTTTCTTACGAATATACCTGAAAAATCTCGAGAAAAATCTCGCCATAATCAAATAAATTAAATCGCAAAAGAGCAGTTGAATAAAAATCGCCCAACTCACTCAATAGCTTTTTACAAAGTGAATTCTTTTAATTGTTATGCGTCTTAGATACATTTCTTGCATTGTTTAGTTTCCCTAAATTTTTATTCATTGTTAAGTGTCTGAAACAACAAAGAAAATTTTAATTGTTTAGTCTTTTGAAACAAACTACTCTGTTGAAGTTAGATAGAAATTTTAACAATACATACACAAAAATAATTCTTTAAATGTGTGTATATATATATATATATAATTCAATATTAATCAATTCAAAAAATACAATTATTGCATTTTATTCTTTAAATAAAATACATTTAAGAAAATGCATAGAATATCCTTAAAAAAGCATTAGTATTCATTATCAGTATTATATCACAGTGCTCTTAGAACAATTTTTATAGATAAAAATGAAACAAATAATTTTTTGGTTGATTTACATGTAGATTTCACTCAAAATCAGTATTAAATAGTAAATTTTTTTTAAATTGTTTAAAAATAATCTTGCTTAATGACTATATTGATAGCTGATAGAAACCTGCGCATTCAATTGCATATTATAAAACATTAGAACATTTTCTGTGGTAACTTGTGTGCAATACTGAAGAAAAAAAAATATAAAAAAATAACGAAGGCAATAGCTGGCAGAACCATATAGTTTATTGTAAAGAAAACTTTTTACATATACGGTTTTGAAACCGTTTACAACTAGTGTAGTTAAACGACCATGAATTCAAAACCATACTGTTTTTTAACCATTTACAACTAGCATCATTTCAAAACAGTTAAATTCAACTGGACTTTGGAGATGGTTTAGCAGTTTTATGGTGCTGCTCTCTATGCCAGAATGAGATAATCGTATTTTAACTGCGCAGGCTCTCAATTTAGGAACTGTAGGACACTGGAACACTTTATGTGTTGAAGGGAATAATGTGTGGACCGAACCCCCGTTCTGTAGGCCATGAAATTGACAGATTAGCCCTCTCGGCTATAATATGCACGCAACTACCAGGTACTAAGTTACTTTATTTGGGGGATATAGTTCATGCCATAAAATTCTGGTTGCTTAACCGTGTGGCGTGAAAGCTGTTAATAAACGGTTTTTCTCACAGTTAACATTCTAAATATCATCCTATTTATGGTCATTTGATTGGTTTGTTTGAATATGGTAAAATTGCAATTAAATCAATTGTTATTTAACCATTTTTTCAGAGAAATATTTAACAGTGTGAATAGAGATTGGATTAGGTGAATATATGTTTCGAAATTTTTCCGAATTTAACCTTTGTGAAGAAATATGAAATTTTCTAATAAATTTCATTTCCTTCATCTTAGATTTTAGTTCTATTATTCGTAAAAACTGTTTCCATCACATTTTTTTTATTCTTTTGTTTATATCATTCAACTGCAAGCAGAGAAAGATTCTACATTAGTAACGGTTTTTCGCGTTTATTTTTCTCTTTGTTTAAAATGATCAATAGAGAATGTCATCCATACAAATATGTATTTCACTCACTATTGAAATAAATTTAAGAACAAGTAAAATAGTTATAAATTATGCGGGATGAGCGAAAGCTTAAGTAAAATATTCTGATTGGTAATAAAATGTTAGTAATTAGTTTAAATTTACCGATGAAAGATTAAATTTTTCAAATATTTTAAATATAAAATTAGTGATATTGTTTAGCTTATAGCTCTAGTTGAACAAAAAAAAAACTTAGCTGAACGAACTTTAATAATTAATTATTCTATATTCGCAATGTCAGATAAATTTAATGAAAATTCATTCGTGGACTATACCATCGAATCAATATTTCTAAAGTTATCTGATATTACGTTTTACTTCGTTTACAGTAATTCTCTTAAAATGTGTTTCTATAAAAGCAAATAATTTAAAATCAGTGGTAATTGAAATGAAAAAAAAAATAAACGTTCGAAAGAAAAAAAATTGATGGAAAAGTGGTGCTAATTTCGCTGAAGAGAATAAAAGAATCGCCTTACTATTTTTGACCGCAATGATTCTTAATTAATTTAGGAAATATATGCATATTGAAATAAAAGCTATCTATTAAAAGGCAAAATTATTGGAATAACAGTACTTCATTGCTTAGAGGAATCGTACAAAATTAACCATACAATTATTGACGGCAATAATGCTGAATTTAAGCTGGTAATATGCATTAATTGGAATTTCAAGAAATAAAAACAACCTAACAACTACAAAAGCAAAGTTTCAGAAGAAAAGATGCTTATTAATTTTGAGGATAGTATTATACACCATATTATTACTGATACCAATTCTTGATTAATATTGGTAATATGAATTAAACGAAATAAAAAATAAAGTAACTTGTTAAAAAGCAAAATTACAGGAGAAAAGGTACTGATTCGTTTTGAAGATGGAATTATACACCATATTATTATTGATAACAATGCTTAATTAATATTGGTAATATAAATTAATTGAAATAAAAAAAAAACTACATGTTAAAAAGCAAAGTTACAGGAGAAAAGATGCTTATTAATTTTGAGGATAGTATTATACACCATATTATTACCGATACCAATTCTTGATTAATATTGGTAATATGAATTAATTGAAATAAAAAATAAAGTAACTTGTTAAAAAGCAAAATTACAGGAGAAAAGGTACTGATTCGTTTTGAAGATAGTATTATACACCATATTATTACTTATACCAATGCTCAATTAATATTGGTAATATGAATTAATTGAAATAAAAAAATAAGCTACGTGTTAAAAAGCAAAGTTACTGGGGAAAAGGTTAATGGGAAATTCGTTTAGGGGAACTATAGAAAATTACCATGTGCAGATAACACCTAATTATTTTTGGTAATAAGTACTACTGATACACAACCACTTCATGTTATTTTTTCACTGATTTATAAATAACCCTAAAAATGTCACTTACCTCATTCTTCCACTAAACTCTTCAATTGTGCTAGTATGTGCCTTTCAGTTTTGTGCATGATTTTGCAATGTTGTTCAGTACTGATTAATTGATTTTTAATTTATTCACTCCGTACGAAGAACCGGAATTTTGGCTAAAAAATAAATCAAACCTCTATGAATTTGTGCTAATTGTATAAGTAATTATAATTTTCAATTAAATAAATTGTCTAGAAACATTAATATTAGATTTTATACGATAGCTTTCTATTTAAAGAATAAAATTCTCCCTTAGATTAACATTTCAATTGAGAGTTTTTTTTCTTAACTGTTAGTCAAAAAAAGAATTTTAAATTCAACCGTGAGACTCACGTCAAAAAAAGAAAAATACTTTACGTATTGATTTACTTTTAAAAAACGTAGCCTTTTTTTCGATTTAAGATTTCTTTCTAAAGGTTGCTTTAAAAGAAAACATATAGTTTATTCTATGTGTATTTTTATCATCTTAATGTTTTTTTCCTTTAATGGGATTCAAAGAATATTTGAATTATATTATAATGTAATTGCTTGTAGTTTTATTGCTTTAAATAAAAAAAATAATAATAAATAAGTTAAAAAAATGTGTAAACAAATTTTATTTTCATTTCCTCTTAGAAATTTTTTTAAAAAAATATATTTTTAACAACCTGTAAACAATTTTTTTTTTCAAACTTTAAAAAAATTGAAACACTTAGAAATTTTCATTTCATTATTAAATTTTTATAAATAAATATAATTATTTTCGTAAATCGAAAACAATTTTCTTAAATTTATTCATAAGTATATTAATCAAAAGAATATTATTTAAAAGTTTCTGATCATTGCTTTTTCTAATCAAAGCTTTATATCCTCTTTAAAAAATATATAATGCACTTCCTAATTATGTTCAATTAAGTGTAAGATTCAAGGAATCGGGGGAGATTAATTTTAGAAGTTAATTTTAATTCGAAATTAATTTTTATTTCCATTTTATATTTTCTTCCTTTTTAAAAAATAATAATTTGTTTTGGAAAAATAGACTCATGTACAGTGTTAAAAAATTTAAAATCATTTGATTAAAAAATTGAAATTGTATCTAACTTATAGAGCAATCATTTATATTTTGAATTCCATTCTGAATCCGAATTGCCGTTATATTTTAACTATTGTTATCTGTTAACAGTTAAATGACAGTTAAACATGGTTAAAGAGCTGAGTGGTATATGAGTGACTATACTTTAGTGAATTGGAGTGAATCAGCTTTCCAAACTCTACTTCTTATTTTTTCCAATATTCAGTATACAAGAACTCAGCTGAGGAAGATTCTAGGGCACTCTTTGGTGTTTGTTATCTTTTTTTTTTTAAATTTTATGAATTATACTTTACAATGTTCAATATAATTAAAGACCTCAGCGAGGGAAGGTTCTAAGTGACATTTTAGTGAAATGGACTTAATTCGCTTTTTAAACATTAAGCCCTATTCCTTACAATGTTCAATATAATTAAAGACCTCGGTGAGGGTAGGTTCTAAGTGACATTTTAGTGTAGTGGAATTTATTAGCGTTTTAAATTTTGTGCCTTATTCTTTGCAATGTTCAATATAATTAAAGAGCTCAGTGAGGGAAGATTCTAAGTGATATTTTAGTGAATAGTAGCTTAATCGCTTTTTCAACTTTATGCCTTGCTCTGTACAATGTTCAATATATTTAACAAGCTGAGTTGGATAAGGTTCTGAGTGACATTTTAGGGAAATGGAGTTTATTCGCTTCTTATACTTTATCTCGTATTCTTTATAATGTTCAATGTATTTAACGAGCTGAGTTGGAGAAGGTTCTGAGTGGCATTTTAGGGAAATGGAGTTTATTCGCTTCTTATACTTTATCTCGTATTCTTTATAATGTTCAATGTATTTAACGAGCTGAGTTGGAGAAGGTTCTGAGTGACATTTTAGGGAAATGGAGTTTATTCGCTTCTTATACTTTATCTCGTATTCTTTATAATGTTCAATGTATTTAACGAGCTGAGTTGGAGAAGGTTCTGAGTGACATTTTAGGGAAATGGAGTTTATTCGCTTCTTATACTTTATCTCGTATTCTTTATAATGTTCAATGTATTTAACGAGCTGAGTTGGAGAAGGTTCTGAGTGATATTTTAGGGAAATGGAGTTTATTCGCTTCTTATACTTTATCTCGTATTCTTTATAATGTTCAATGTATTTAACGAGCTGTGTTGGATAAGGTTCTGAGTGACATTTTAGGGAAATGGAGTTTATTCGCTTCTTATACTTTATCTCGTATTCTTTATAATGTTCAATGTATTTAACGAGCTGAGTTGGAGAAGGTTCTGAGTGATATTTTAGGGAAATGGAGTTTATTCGCTTCTTATACTTTATCTCGTATTCTTTATAATGTTCAATGTATTTAACGAGCTGTGTTGGATAAGGTTCTGAGTGACATTTTAGGGAAATGGAGTTTATTCGCTTCTTATACTTTATCTCGTATTCTTTATAATGTTCAATGTATTTAACGAGCTGAGTTGGAGAAGGTTCTGAGTGACATTTTAGGGAAATGGAGTTTATTCGCTTCTTATACTTTATCTCGTATTCTTTATAATGTTCAATGTATTTAACGAGCTGAGTTGGAGAAGGTTCTGAGTGATATTTTAGGGAAATGGAGTTTATTCGCTTCTTATACTTTATCTCGTATTCTTTATAATGTTCAATGTATTTAACGAGCTGTGTTGGATAAGGTTCTGAGTGACATTTTAGGGAAATGGAGTTTATTCGCTTCTTATACTTTATCTCGTATTCTTTATAATGTTCAATGTATTTAACGAGCTGAGTTGGAGAAGGTTCTAAGTGGCATTTTAGTAAAATGGAGTTTATTAGCGTTTTTAACTATGAACCTTATTCTTTACAATGCTTAATATAATTAAAGAGTTAAGTGTAAAAGCTTCTATGTGCCATTTTAAGTGAAATGGAGTTTATTCGCTTTTTAAACTTTATCCCTTAGTCTTTGCAATGTTCATTATAATTTAAGAGTTCATTGGGGGTAGGTTCTAAGGGACACTTCAGTAAATAGGAGTTTATTAGCTTTTAATTTAAAGCGTAAAAGTATGATTTCGACATTTACTTATTTACGCTTTCGACATTGCCCTCTGAAGGCATATGAGGCATCATTTCTTTTGTAGTCTTCTCTCGGAATTAAATGAAACTAAATTGAAATTTTCTTATCTAATTACTAAATAATTATTCTCAATAAGGAAAATAAATATTGTAAAATATACTTAAATTAAAATAACACTTTTCTTTTTCATTGAGAATATAATTTTTATTACTTTTCTGTAATATTTTTTAAATAGTTTAAAATGTTTAACACGAAAGATATGTTCAAAACTAGGACATGAATCGACCTTCCATTGGAATTCTAAATGCATGTTTGAGTTTTATTCTCTTAAAATCATTCAACACTGCACTTTATCTACCAAACTTGATTTCTGGAAATCATTTCATACTTTGGAAAATTTCTATAATTTAGTTAATGATTTTTCTAGTATGACACTGTTTCTCAAAATATGAAAATCTGTTCTAATTTCATTTTTTGCACCCTGGGGTTCCCGTTAAACCCCTCTGACATTATTCTATTTCGCTCCTTTTATTATCTTGTTCAAACTGGTTCCTCTGTCCCGATTGATTGAACTACTTCGCACGTGTTTGCAGTTTAACTTTTCTACTATCATTTAAAGTTTAAGCACTAATTAAGGTTCTTGTTTATGGAGCAGAAACTATAGTATGTCCATTCTTGCGCTTTTTATATGTGCTTCACTTTGTTTTTTGCTTTGGACAACATAGCGCAAAGTATGAACTATCCTTTTTGATTTTTTTTATTTATTAACGTGATGCACTCAATAATGTTAAGTAAATATATTCTTTAAATATCTTATAGAACTAAAACTATAATATGTCCATTTCTGTACTTTTATTTTGCGCTTTATTCAAGCTGTTTTTTTTTCTTTAGTTTAATTAGCATGACGTATAAACTATTCTTTTAAAAAAAATTTTTTATTAGCGTGATGCACTTAGCAATGGTAAGTAAAAATATTGTGCTGGGATATCATGGTGGGCAACGTGCTGGACTCACGTTCGTAAGAACGAGAGTTCGAACCCAGCCGGCCGAAGACTCCCCATGTAGTAAAGGGTGACTGGTGGACGTTAAGTCTGTCGGGTTGTGAAGTCCTCGATGTTCTTATAACAAATCAATACCGCCGGGGGTACTGATCTAGGAATTTCCTTGTCTTCTAGATTGGTTCAAAATTACAAGACTACGAAATTGAACATTAGTGGTCGTAAACCCGAATTTGGGTCGGCTGTTCAACGACGGATATAATATAAAATAAAACAACAAGCTGGAACCGAGGTCATAGATAAGGTGGTTGTGTATCAGTGGTCTTCATCTTCTCGAGTTGAGAGTATCTAATTATGATGTTAAAGTTGATCTAGTCGATGCAGTTTATATAGTTGATGAGTGTGCGGACATAAAAAATACAGAACACCAATTTTGCCAGTACTGAATTGGAGATCGATCGTTCTCCGATTCATGTCAAAATTACGATCTGTGAATGAATGAATGGATGTATGAATAGGTCCGCCCTAAAAACGGGTGCGGCGTATGAATGTGGAAGTTGAATTCTTGGCCAGAGATGGCACCACTGGAAAAACAAGAACAATCGTACCCCCAATGCTTTAAGGGCTTAAGATAATAACAACAACAAGTAAATACATTTTTTAAATATATTATAGAACTGATACTATAATATGTCCATTTCTGTACTTCCATGTTTTGCTTTAGTCTCCTTAGCACAAAGTATAAAGTAATTTTTTTTTCTTTTGTTAACGTGATGCACTTAACATTGTTAAGTAAAGATGCTTTTTAAATATGGAATATACAAAAATAAATCTAAATAAAACAACGTATTAAAACTCACATTATGCAGCAGTTGATTGAAATTTTTTGTGACTATAAACGCAAATTAAATAAAAATAATCTCTTTTTTTTTAGTCTTATTAAAAATTAATACTTATTTAACTCGTAACATTCCTAGATTTAAATAACTAGTTTGGAGAAAAACATTGTTCAATTGAATGTAAGCATTCTTTTTTAATTGAAGAAAAAAGAACTATGCTTTCCATTTTAGTACAGAATTCGGAGAACCGACTTTAATGTTATTAAAAGCTGGATAATTTAGTTAGATAATCAGAAAAGGAAGAGCCTTTTTAAAGTCCTTTTCTCAGTTGTAAAATCTTAAATTAAATTTGTTCTTAGCTATTTCTCAAATCCAGTTTGTTATTTCTCTTCAATGACACTCTCTCCGGAAGTTGTTGCCATTAGTTGAATTTGATATATTTTTTTTTTAAAAAAAAGAAAAACTCCTACACAACCCAGTTGATAGACAGTTATAAGCTGTTTTGACAGTATTTCTTAAGTTTTAAAACTTTAATTAAATCTCAAGTACTTTCCATATCATTGTTTTTTTTACGAAGAACAAAATGTATGCATAAAACAGTTTTTAAGGCTATGATATGAGTATTACTACATATTAGTTTAATAAAATTTCTAATATTTATCGATATTAAACTTTATTTTGGATAACACTAGAAGGATTGGCGTCGCATTGATGTAATAATTCTCGACTTATGATATTTAATTTAATTTTATTCCCTATCTCAAAACGCAAAACAATTGCTATTTTTAATCATTCATTTTATCGTATGTTTGATGTCTGCTTCCTTTTTTTTTTCTTCCTCTGAAACAAGCACTGCTTTTAATCTCCCCAGCCGTTTCGTCACGATTCTTTGAAATCCAAAAATTCCATGCTTAGAAATTACTTCAATTCTAAATTTAAACATATTATCCTCTTTACTCAGCCCACGCGAACTAAAGACAGCAATAGATACCGCTATTTGGCTTTATTAAATTTAATTGATTTCAAAGGGAAAAAGAACAGGAAATACGTTTAAAATGTTTTATTTTCTTTGGCTGATGTTGACGTTTATACAAGTGTTGTTTATAGATTTTCTCTGAAATTCATATGATGAATTAATTTTAATGCCCTCTTATACTTTTGAGCAATATGGGACTCACCATTTTGCTCTCTTTCGGGAAGAAATACATAAAATGCATTTGTATGTGGACCAAAATGTGTTTTCATAGATGATGAGAGATTTCATACTATCTGAATCCTACATCTCAGTAAGATGTGGGAAGGAAATGCATAATCAATTCATTGGTAACGCTATGAAATCATGCGTAAAACTGAAGAAACCTATACACTTAACCCTTTAACGCATAATTTTTATGAAACACATTTTTCAAATTTTTCTCATAACTATGTATGAAATTTATGTCAAAATAAGTGAAAAATATTATGTTTATCATTTTAATGATCAAAATAATTTAGGGTTATGAAGTATAGCATGGAACACTGGGTTTTTTTCTGTGTTAAAGGTAAATTCTTCCAAACACGATTCCATTCCAAACAAATAATTTTTTTAACAGTTATTCATCCTTGAAATTTCTATAATTTATGAAATAAAGAATCAAAGCATTCCCGCCACAGCCGCCCGTTGTGGGGCAAAGTGTTATAGAGGTTAAGGCTCAACAATTTTGATATCATCGGTATTGTGGAAATGTGGTCAACACTGCGCACAGACCGTCTTTACTTCCCAGACAAGTTGGTATCCATTTTATATTTTATGTTATAACCGTCGTTGAACAGTCGACTAACCCTCATTTGCGTTACATGGAGAGGAAAACCACGAAAACATCCCACGGTTAGCCTGATGACAAGGGGTCTTTTACTCATGATCCGTCTACCACTGACGATATTTTACTCCAGCTCTGTCGTCGTTGTGCGCAGAATTTCCATTAATCAGCCACCGATGGGATGAACTTAGGTTCCTTCCTTCTATCCCTAGGCCATTACTTCTATCTCATGAGACTCCATGGGTCTTATGCCTATATTAGTACATTTGGTTCAAATTAAAACATCATCAATTACCAAAACACAGGAAGTATACCATATCTTAATATGGCGCCAATGATAATGTCGCAAATTTTTACTGTTAACGTGATCAAATAAGTGTTTTATTTCCAGTAATTTTGCTTTTAGAATATATTTTATAGTATTCTTTAATTTTAATTATCCTTGATTTTGAATATTTTTAAATTTAAGGAAACATGTTTTAAAAGTATAACTATAAACTTATTAACTACGTTATTTTAAATAGCTAATATAATAATAAAAATTCTAATAAGAAAATTTTAATAAGGTGACGCAGTAAGGTGATAAAAATTCTAATAAGATGACCCAGTAAGGTGATAAAAATTCTAATAAGGTGATGAAAATTCTAAATACTCAGTAAGGTGATAAAAATTCTAATAAGATGACGTAGAGCTAACATGTCATTCCCGTTGCTTCTTGAGATCACCTGACTTCAAAAATATTAAATAATTAAATAATAGAGAACTTACACTTAACTCTTTTTTCCTCACTTTTTCTCAAAATATTCATTATGATCTAGAATTGATTAAAAAATCCAAAGGTTTTTGTCAAATATGATAAATAAAGTTTCGAAACAGTGCTTCGAAATAATTCATTAAAAATTAATTAAAATGTGTTTAAAAGCGATAATTGTTGTTGTTGTTGTAGTTCATTTACGTCGCACTAGATCTGCACAATGGGCTATTTGCGACGGTCTGGGAAACATCCCTGAGGATGATCCGAAGACATGCCATCACAATTTTGATCCTCAGCAGAGGGGATGGCACCCCTGCTTCGGTAGCCCAACGACCTGCACGCGAAGTCGAGCACTTTACGGTAGCACAGTTTAACGAGGACCAATACTGCACACCCTCGGTCCCTACGCAGACTGATCCAAGTGGTAGCCCACCCGCACACAAACCGCAGCCAGTGATGCTTGACTTCGGTGATCTGCTGGGAGCCGTGTCTTAACGATCAGTCCACTGCGGGACTAAAAGCGATAAATTTTGTCACCAAAACGAAATCACACTAAAAATAACGCCATCAATTCAAATCAGAACGACTTGTTCTTTATCTTACATAATGAATAGTAACTAACGAAAAAATATAAATCGGAACATCTTACAACTAATTACGCAAACGTGAGTTGCATATTCAATTTACTAATCTAATAAATATATTTCATGCCCTTGATTAAAGGTTAATTAATTTTCTTTATAATTTTTTGAAAAAGCTGATTAAGATTATGGTACAACATATTTTATAAATTTTTGAAAATATAATAGATTTTAGATATCTCATGCTCTTCTACACACGGTTGCAATATTTTCAACAACGTTTCAGGTTTCGCGATTTTGCTATCAGATTTCTGTGAATATTAAGTTTCGTAGCGCAAAGTTTTTTTCAATCCGTAATTAAATGTTTGGCAGCACCTCTATATATTTATGATATCTATGTTCATTTCCTAAAATTTAGATTACATCTTCATATTTTTTAACTGAACTATGCAGATCATGGTCCTTTTTTTTTAAATTATTAGCTTCTTGAAGCTAAATGTACACGCTAGTCTAGCTATCATTTTTACGACCAACTAATGTGGTCGTGAGGTTCACATTCAAAGCGGATTCTACACATTTCTTCCATTTCTTTGAATTTGTAATTTATATAGTTAAATAGTCGATATAGTTAAAAATATTTGTGTTGCTAAATCAAGAAATACCAATTAAATAAAGACAAAATAAATAGTAATAACATATTATTTTTTATCAGAACACTAATAATAAAAAATGCACTGTAAAAGCAAAACTCATTAAGATTTAAAGATACCAATCAGTTATTGTATATTATGTAGTTAAATAGTTTTTTTTATATTACGTACAATATATCGAATATTTATACGCAATATATAGAATATTGTACACAAACTATTGTTGTTGTTGCTATCGTACGCCATCAAGGCAGTGGGGATTGCGCTTCTTTTCGTTTTTAAGTGGCGCCATCTATTCCAAAAATTCGACTTCTGCCACATGCGTTTATAGGGAGGGCCCATTCATTCAACAGCAGATCGTAATTTTGACCTGGATCAGAGAACGATCAATTTCCAACTCAGAACCCCCAGAGGGTTATTATGGGAGCACGGAGCACTTTGTGATCGTACAGATTTAGCGCACACCAGACACCATTTACTACACGGGGAGTCTTCGGCCGGCGGGATCGAACTCACGACCTCTCTGGCATAGGCCCAATGACCTACCAACCAGGCTATCCCGACACACGCAAACTATTCCTTCATAAAAATAATTATATTGCATAAGAAACACAACTCTATTCAGAATTCTCAATAACTCTAAAAATAATATGTGTAAATTCTTGACATAGTATAAATGACATAGTATCTTGACATAGTACACTTTTGGAATACTAACTTGAAAATAATTAAATAGTAGATCATAAAATCTTGCTATTGAACTTCAAACAAGAATTTAATACAACAATTTCATGTTTATTTCATACAATATCTTGGTACCCAATCCACCTTTTTACTTTCAATTTTCAACTCAAAGTAACAAACGTTGATTTTCAATTTAATAATACGTAAATAACTTATCAGAATTTTATACGATTGCTTTTTTACTTAAAAATAAATTGGGTAAATTGCTCTTTCATTTAAGAATAATTGCTTGTTTACTTAATAATTGCTTGTATACTACTCAGCTACTCAGTGGCGCGGCAGCCCATAGAGGGTCAAAGCCTACTGTGCCCATCTCAGTTTTCTTGACCTTGGGCTCTGGGGTGCGGAATCAGATGTTCCGGTCAGGTGGTCAGCCGAACGCGAAACCCCCAGTGTTTAGCTCCCAAGCATGCTTGGTAGTCATTTATCGACTCGCTGAAGGGATGAAAGGCTGAGTCAACCCTGCCCGGCCCGAGATTCGAATCCAGGACCTGTGGTACGGGAGCGCGAAGGGCTACCACCCAGCCCCCGGATGTTAATCGCTTGTATACTTAAGAATAAATTGGGTAAAATTATTAATAGTTTTTGAGGATTATTATACACCATAATATCCTGAATCTAAAATCACTATTATTTATATAAACATCATTTCTTGTAATCAGAAATGCATTGCGAAATACGAAAGCTATGTATTATTTCATGTTTCCTCATTTAATTCGCTGCACTTTTAGTATATTTCTTCTAAGATTTAATAACTGCCCCTTTGAAGCAGAATTTCTATTGAACATATTTTTCATACTTTTATCATTATTTCGTATTAATTTGAGTCAAAAGAAGTAAAAAATATTATAATTAGCATTTTAATAATTTATTTTTATGAAATACAGCAAGAAATACTGATGTGTTAAAAGTAAAATCTTCCAAGCAATGCTTACTTCCAAACAATTATTTTTCGAATTTGCACTCACTTGTAGTTATTGAGATCTAAGAGAAATAGTAATTCATCACTAAAAATTTCTTTAATTTGCAAAATTAATTATTGATGCAGTTTTGAATATGAATGAAGTTTTTTTTTTTCTTCAAAATACTTCTTTTTAATTTTCTACTTTTGTTACGAATATAATTCCGATAATCTAACAGGTTTATTAGTAACTAATAAAAACCTGTATAAAACAGGTACTAACAGGTGATAAAAACTGGTATTATTAAATACCAGTTTTTATAATTAAAAATACACAAAATATATTTCTGCTTGTAATTAGAGCGTCAGAAAAAAATGTGTACAAAAAGGACAATTTTGTATTCCATTTTCTTAAAAGGGTTACTTGTTTTATCTATTTTTTAAAAACATTGCAAAAACTTAATTTATTGTCATTTAGATAAATTATTTACGCAACCCAGTTTGCAAATTGAATCTGCTAAAGGTTTAAGGAAACTTCTGGATTTATCAACTGTATGCTTAGACAACTTACGAGTTTTAAACCAACCGGTTGATAATTGCGATTCAATCTTGATTTATTCATTAAGAAGGAAAATTGATTAGGGGAGAGTCGGGTAGCCCAGTCCACTTAAGGAGTATTGCTTATATTTCTGTATAATATTGAGTAATAATCAATATTTTTGTATGTTTCTATTGTTTTATCATCTAATTAAATAATGCAAAAAGAATAAACCAAAAAAAAAATGGTTTAACTTAAAACAATAGAAATTTAAAAAAACATGTTTTTCAGCTCTTTTCAAAATGTGTCGGGTAGCCCCGGCCAGTTACAAAAATTTCATTTTTTGACTGTTTTTTCAGGTGTAAATGAAAATGACCAATGTATTGACAATAGATAAACCTCGTTTATCATTTTTATCTCAAAATTATTTTATTTATTACATATTTATATACTTTTAGTGAATTCTATCATTTAATAGCAACAATATTTGTTGTTAAAAATGCATATAACATTCAAATTTGAAGCAATAAAATAATAAACTTTGCTACCGTACATTTATCGACGAAATAAAATTGGGCGGTGATACCCGACATTCATGAGAGCGGGGCTACCCGAAATCCTAATTTTTGTAAATTTGTAATTACTCGGACAATTTTTTCACATATAGACTTCTTTCTTTGTGCAAATTAAACTTAAGACTACATACTTTAATGCTGTATGTATAGAAAAAATTATTTTTTTAGTATTAAAAATGAAGTTTAACCGAAACATTCAACCAATTTTTCTTAATTTCATGACTACTGTATTCAACATATTTTCAAAACTATTGTTTACCATGTTAACAGCTGCATAAATACGTGAAACTTTGAAAATAATCTTTTTTAAATATAACAATTAATGTCCAATGGCCCATTGACTTGAAAAAATATTCTATACGTATGAAATTGACAGTGGGCGGTGGTACCCGCTGGGCGGGGCTACCCGACTCTCCCCTATGTCTCGTTAAAAGAATAGGAATTATCACAGTCGAAAGGAAAGATGCCGACTTTTGAAGAACTTCGTCCTTAAAAGAATGGGAATTATCACAGTCGAAAGGAAAGATGCCGACTTTTGAAGAATTTCGTCCTTAAAAGAATGGGAATTATCACAGTCGAAAGGAAAGATGCCGACTTTCGAAGAATTTCGTCCTTAAAAGAATGGGAATTATCACAGTCGAAAGGAAAGATGCCGACTTTTGAAGAATTACGATCTTTCTTAGAAATGAGGGCAAACGCTCTTGAATCGACAAACATGTTACTTCAAAAACCGAAATTCTTCAAAAGTCGGCATAAGCTCAGTTTCGTAATCTGAATAATTTTCTTCCACGCAAACAACTGAGACGTCTTTGAAAAGATCCGAAACTTCCAAATTGAGTTCACTTGCTTGACGTAAAAAAATATCAGAATGTTCAACGTTAAGTTCAGTATCTTGCAACAAGTCAGAGATAGAATTAGTTACCCTAGTAACTTTACTTTTAACTACTCTTTTCAGCTTAAGTAGCTCTTCTAGTAATTTTGGCATATTGAAAGCTCATGAAAAGTAATCCAAAACCCTAACTAAAATTTAGTTTCGAAGGCTCCGACCTCGATGGACCAGAATGTGGGGAATACTAACATGCAGGGCTCAAAAAAACTCAGAAATTTTACCCGTCCCCGAGGACGGCTTGTCCAACAATGTACCCGTCCTCCTTTGAAACTAACCCGTAGCTTCTAAACAAATAAAAATATTATTTTCTCTTATAACAATTTATTGCAAACATTTATATAAATTGCACAATGAATTAGTAGTTACTAGGATTACATTATACAGTAATAAAAAAAGTATCAGATTACTAATAGTAACCTAGTATTTCTTTTATGGAATAATTTATTTCTTTTATGAAATAATTTAAATGATAAAGGACAAGTGATCTCGAATGTCAATTTTTCCGAGGGTACTGAGTTTTTTAAATGAATCAAATATGACGTTTGCCAGTTCCACAATCAAGCTAATGATTTACAGAGGTTTCTGCACAGAAATTTAAAGGGGTTTTCCATTTAGGTAGATGTTTATAATTGCTTTTAACTCTTGTTGTTTAAGACCAGTACGTAATGTGCTTTTTTGTAAGTTCATTGCTGAAAAGCCCTTTTCAACCGCTGCAGTACTCCCAGACAGAGAAAACATCAATTCCACTATGCGCAGTATGTTGAGTATTGTGAGTCATTTTGCTGCATTAGGCCGTTATAAATAGCTTGGGCTCGGAGGGCTGAAGTTTTCTGGTGTTTAACGATGTTATGTATCTTAAATTTTAATGACACCCATTAAAATTTCAGATGCATTCCAACAAAAATTGAAAATATATCACGAACATTAACGGGAAAATGGCCGTCCACGCGGACGTCGGATTCGAGAAATTCATTGTCCGCGGGGAATTTGTGACCGGCGAGGACTGGCGGATGGGCAGTTTTTCGAGCTCTGCTAACGTGAATTAAACTAATACGAACCATCGAATAACGAAATAAAACTATATTACCAAAATAAACTATTTATTAAAAACTTTAAAATTGAAAAATATGCAATATAGTATAGTAGTAAAAATAGTTGAAGATGACTTCAAATGTGTACTAAATATCATTGTAATCTAAACGGAAAATGATAAATAAAATAAAAGTAAATAAAAGTTAATTACCGATACAACTTTTAGGAATTTTAATCTGACGACAGATCATCGCTGTTAATTAAGGATGCTGTCACATGATTTTTATGTCCAATAAGAACACACCGTTTATAATGAGATGCAGTTTTAAATAATAAATTATCTTCATGTCTTATAGAAAAGTACCCGGTAAAAAATTCCGGATCAATATATAGGTAAAAAGTACCAACACTTAGGGTGCCGTTATTTTTAACCGTAAAATCAATATTTTTCGGAACTTGGTACACAACAAAAAATCAGACAGTAGCAATTACAGTGAAATCACTGAATCACTCATATTAAATAAATATTCTTGAACTTTACGGTATTTTTAACATTATTTTCTTTCATAACCGTTGTTGAACAGTCAACTCAATTTTTTTGGTTTATGACTTTGAATGTTCAACTCCGTAGCCTTGTAATTTCGAACCCAATCCAGAATACAAGGGAACTCCTGGATCAAGTATTGAGAGAAATTTTGCCTTAAGGGAGGACTTTTTGATGGAACTAACCCGTATTTGAAGAAAAATGTGAAGAACCCACAAAAATATGAGGAAGACCACGAGAACCTCCCGCAGTTAGCCGGTAGAAGGACTTTAACCCATGATCCGTCTACCACTGAGGATATTTCACGTCAGCACTAGGGTCGTTGCAAGCCGGATGCGGATACGAATCGGCCTGCCAGCGGTGGGATTTGAACCCGGGTCACCTCATTGGAAGGCGAACTCTCTATCCCCTGAGCCATCACTGCTCAAATTATATACTGTATAAGATTTTACGGTAAAATGGATTTTGCACTGAGAAATAAGTATGGTTTAAATTAGAAGAATGTGGTTAAATTTACCATGCTTCTGGCTCTATCGGAACACCAAAAAGCTTGGTACTTTTTACCGGAGTGCTTTGGTAATGCTTTCGGTATTATATCTTAGTGCAATATAATTCCGATAGATGTGAGATTTTTTTTAGTAACTATTAGATTTTTTATTTTTAGTTAATAAAATGCTAAAATATATTTTTGTTTGCAATTTGAGCGTCAGGATAAAATATATAAAAAGAACAAGGTCCCATCTGCCTTAAAGGTTTATAATACTGATATTTTTTTATATTCTTGTATTTTGAACTTATCGCCAATGTTGAAATATTTAATCCAAAGAAACCTGATGCATAGCAAATCTTTTATTCAAACTAAATATTCACTGCTCGTGGTAAAACGCTGTCTCGATGCTTTTCTAATGTCAAAAACCGAAAAAAATTTCTGTTTTTTTATTTATTCCGGATACAAATAGTTTCTAAATCACTGTAAAGAATGATTCGATGCTAGAAAAGATTTTTAAGAAATATTTTTCAATATATACCAGTGATCTTTTTTACACTTTTGTTAGAAAGTCGAAGAAATCCTGAGATTTGGAGTTTTATTTTTTTTTTTTTCCTTTCGAGAATAAAATAAAAGAGTTTTCTTTTAAAATTTATCACGAGGAAAAATATTATGCATGCAATTCAAGAAACTGTCGATAGTTTTCAGGATTTTTCATTTAT
The DNA here is from genome assembly GCF_982258835.1 of Parasteatoda tepidariorum. Taxonomy (NCBI): domain Eukaryota; kingdom Metazoa; phylum Arthropoda; class Arachnida; order Araneae; family Theridiidae; genus Parasteatoda; species Parasteatoda tepidariorum. The sequence continues at coordinate 89,966,179 of NC_141763.1, read as the reverse complement.
TTATTTATTCATTTATTTATTTATTCATTTATTTATTTATTCATTTATTTATTTATTCATTTATTTATTTATTCATTTATTTATTTATTCATTTATTTATTTATTCATTCATTTATTTAATAATTTATTTAGTTATTTATTATTTTTTTATTTATTCATATTGTTATTTATTTATTATTATATACTTTTGCAACTTTATAAAGATTACTTTTGCCGAAACAAACTTTTTAGTATTCTAGAAAATATTTTATTAACCAAAACGTTGCTTAAAACTACGCTAGATTCAATTAAAATTCTAAGCGAAAAACACCAATTGAAAATATATAAATTCTCAATTCTTAAAACATTTTAATCAATTATCGAACCTTATTTCTTTTTATAAGTTTTTTAATAATTTTATTAAGGTTTTAGTTAATTTTACAAGCGATTCATAACTTATATTGCCCTTAAACTATTATAGTTAACCAAAAACTCATGAAATTAAGAAAATAACTGCTTTATTTTAATTAAATAAATATTAAAACTAAATATCTATTTATAAACTTGAAATTAAAAATAATTGGAAACTCAGAATTTGAGAATCAATTACGTCTTTTCTGAATAAAATATTTTAATCCGAAAAAGTAATCGAATTACGGAAGGAAAAAAATATTGTTATGCATATTAATTAATATGCATAGCCCTTTGGCAGTCTCATTTTTTTACTAAATAAACGATTTCCAAGAAAATTTAATTACAAATTACTTATTTTAAATCCTATTATAACTAAATTATACAATTAAGCATTGCAAGTATTATTTTTGCGTTAAGTAGAATATTCAAAATTCCTTTCTCAAATGAATATTATTGCGATTACTTAAATAAGCTTTTTCTGTATTTTTCTATAAATTAGGACTACTTTCTACAACTGAAAAACTTTAAAATAGAATAGTCATTAATGGTAGTCAGTCTATTTAAACTGTAGTGGGAGTTTTCCTTTTTTTCCATTATTTTTTCTCGAGCACTCTTATAAATTATGGAACCATATTTTGGCTTAAATTTACTGCATCCTTAATAAAAAGACAAGTTGAACCATATAATGTTACAAATTATTCTTTTTCAAACTTGTTTATAAGAACATTGTGCTTCATATTGAACGAAACTATGGTTCTATTCAACGTTTTTCGAAGATTGCAGCAAAACTGGATGGTTTCATGCTTCAATGTTGAATTGATTTTTCTGAGAGTTTTACAAAAAATTTGCATCTGAAAGTGTTAAAACAAAATTTGCCTTATTCTAAATACTTTCAGAAAATCTGTTTAACTTTTAACCATAATATTGGTAGCCTGAACTATACAATTGTGCAAATTTATAGTTATATAAATTACAAATAAAGTTGTGAGACAAATTACTTCAATTCATAGTATTATAAAGACAAACTTAAAATAATTCAATCCGAGCAAAGTTCAGTTTGATATTCTTCTAGGGTAAATAAAATTAGATTTATATAGAGAGGTTGTCGGATCCAAGTACCGATATTATGGTTCAATTGAATATTGAACCAATTATTCTAATTATACCTTCTTCTTATTTAATGCTTGTATGGTTTTAAACGATAAAGTAAGAAATAAAATATTAGTTCAGTTAATTTTTCAGATCTAATGATCATTTCATACAAAATTATATTTTGCAATGTGTTGAAAGAATATTTATTTAAAATTTTTAAGGAAAGCAGATGGAAAATTGGAGATTTACTTGAGGATATTATTATTATCCGATTTATAAACCACAGTTCCTCATATATGAGGAACGTGCATCGTATACGATGCACGTTAATCACTGAGCTGAGAACATACTATCAATTTCTAAACAGAATCGCTTACAGTTTAATTTATAACATCGACTAATGCTGAATTAATCATCTCTTCCGAACGTCCTATGCAATATATCAATCTTTATTAAAATTAAAAGCTTAGAATTAAAAATGTTGATCATTCATTAAGTTACAAAGTATCTTTGATATTACCTTTTTACTCAACATTTTACAATCATTAAACAATAAATAAGTGATATTTAGTTTTTAAAAAATTATATTAATTTTTATTTTCCATTTTATGTCAAACCTTGTACATTCAGCATATGCAATTAAAATAATCATGCATGACATTTAAATATTAAACTAAAATATGCCATTCAGTTCATTAATACACATGGGTGATTAAAATAATCATCGAACGATAAACAAGTGATATTTAGTTTTTGAAAAGTAATATTAATTTTTATTAAAATTATCATATTCATATTATTTTATTCAAAATATGATTTTTATTATTTTAAGTTTTATGCTAATCCCTGTGCATTCAGAGTATGCAATTAAAATCATGAATTAAATATGCAAAAGAATATTAGAAATCATTTTTACACTGTTGTTAAATATTATCTTTCTTGTTAAATAACATCGAATTTTCACAGCAATCAAAAAGTTAATAAGTATTCTGGTACATAAATTTGCAATGATAATCAATGATTAGTTGAAATCTTATCCCACTATAATCGGAAACGAGATGTGCGTAATTAGTATCTACATTTTCGAAACTAATGATTGAACATATTTTTGGTGAAACAATATGCTTATCGTCTTGATGCAGAAATGATTTAATGATTTCAAAACGATAGTGGGGTTGGTAGGGCGAAACGAGCAGCGAGTGGGAGACTTAATAAAAGTTTCAAAGTGTCCTTTAACTCAGGTTAAAGATAACTTCACTATCAAAACACGAACAAAATCCAATATCCTCTATCCTTGCTCAATTTGTTCTGATGTAGTACATTTAGCTATTTTTGAAACATCGAAGAAAAATATAGTCCCGAATTTATATCACAATAGAACGACTTCAATCTTTCTCGAAAACAGAAGTGAAGCTATGTGTGAACAATGGGAGAAGAATTTCTTTCTACGTGAAATATCTCGTATCCAATCTTATGAAAAGAACTATATCTGTACTAGCAGCATAAAGGGAAAAATAGGGGAGGGGGGAGAATAAGTACCTAGAAGCTATTTTTTTTTTTTTTTTTTTTTGCTGCTATGAGACTGTAGGGAAAGAAATCAAAACGAAGTTTCGGCGCAATTGAAAAATGGATGTATTGGGATATATGAAATATTCTCAATACAATAAAAAGGTTCTTAGATGTTTATTTTACAAAATATAATGAGTGCTTACTTTAACTAAGGAAAAGCTCTCGAATGTTTTAAGTCATTTTCTATAAGGGCAGTTCTCAAAAAGTAGTAGCGTAACAGACATTTAATTTTAAAATTCACAGTGACATTTTGAATGTAAATTTATAACTTTTCTGATGGAATATTAAAAAAAAAGTATTTTTATGAAAGTGTTTAAACTAATCAGGTCTTGAGTTTCAATGCTTTCTGATGAATCAACCACAATATTGGTATTAACTGATTAAAAACTTCCTCCGCTTCAAAAATAAATAAATGGGAAACAACAGTCGACATGTTTCAAGCATTTAAAAACTAGCACCCATTTTAAAGACTTGCCAGACGGGAATGAGAAGAAACAAAAGAGGTTTGAAACATAAAACAAAAAGCATAAAACAAGAAACATAAAACAAATAGCGAAAAATAAAGGTAAGAAACGAAACTAAAAGAAATTTTTTTTTTTTAAAAAAAGTAGCGGAGAAAGAAAGAAAATGAAATAAACAACACTATCAAGCAAATTTTCTGTAATCTAAACTAGATATTAGTTGAAAATCGTTTTGTTCTGTTAATATTATCGTATAATCAAGTTTAATATGGTTCAATCTGAACAGTAACAAGGTTCATTTTACACTTTATTTAAGGTTGCAGCAAATTTAAAAGATAGTCCAGTTCAAGGCATCGATATTTTAGTTCAATAATATTGAACCAATTTTTCTGAAAGTGGTGAAGACACATCTGTGTGTGTGAGTGTGTCTGAGTAGCAAAAAAGGAAAAAAAGGAAAAAATGCACATTCAAATATCTGATAAAAATATTTAGCTATTATTATATACTAACATTAGAAATTATTTTCACACTGTCATTAAATAATATTTTTGTTGTTAAATAATTACAAATTTTCATAGCATTCAAAAATTTAATAGGTATAATTTGCAATGATAACCGATGATTAGTTGAAATTTTATCCCACTATAATCGGAAACGAGATGTGTGTAATTAATATATACATTTTCGAATCTATGGATTGGAGGTATTTTATTTTTTGTGAAACAATATGCTTATATTCAAGAAGCAGAAATGATTTCAAAACGATCGGGGGAGGCAGGTAGGACGAAAAGGAATCATATATATCTTAATAAAAGTTTCAAAGTATCCTTTAGCTCAGATTAAATATACTTCGCTATCAAAACACGAACAAAATCCAATATCCTCTATCCTTGCTCAATTTGCTCTGATATAGTACATTTAGCTATTTTTGAAACATAAAAGAAAAGTATACTCCCGAATTTATATCACAATAGAACGACTTCAATCTTTCTTGAAAACAGAAGTGAAGCTATGTGTGAACAATAGGAGAAGAATTTGATTGGGCATGAAATATATTGTTTCCAATCTTATGAGAAGAACTATATCTGTACTAGCAGTACAACGAAAAAAAGTAGGGAGAAGCGAAAGTACCTCGAGACATTTTTTTCATTGCTACAGGACTGCAGGGAAAGAAATAAAAACGATGTTCCGGCATTTGATGTTTATTTAGATGTTTATTTAGGAAAATATAATGCGGTTTTTACTTAATTAAGTAAATTTCATCGAATGTTTTAGGTTAATTTCTATAAGGGAAGTTTTCAAAAAGTGGAAGCATAACAAAAATTGCATTTAAAAAAAAATTTGGCAACAAATATTTTTAAATATTTGTTGCAACAGTGAAATTTTGCGAGTAAATTTATAGTTTTTCTGATAGAGTACAAAATAAAGTATTTTTAGGAAAGTGTTTAAACTACGTAGCGCTTCGAGTTTCAGTACTTTCCGATTAATTAACTATGATCTTCTTATTACCTGATTAAAAAGTTCATTCGCTTCAAAAATAAATAGGAAATAACTGTCAGCGTGTTTCATGCGTTTGGAAACTGGCGCCCATCTTTAAGGCTTGCCAGACGTGAATGAGAAAAAACAAAAGAGATTTGAAATATATATATAACAAAAAGTTGCCAATGAAATAGGTAGAAATAATGGCAATAAACAAAACTAAACAAAATAGCAGGGAAAGGAAAAGGAAAAGCAGAAAAATATAATATTGTTTCCGTGAAATCTATTGCGCAAATTTTTTGTAATCTAAACAAGCTATTAAGTTGAAACTCGTTTCGATCTCTTCATATTATCGTATAATCAAATTTAAAATGGTTCGATAAGGTTCATTTTAAACTTTGTAAAGATTGCAGCAAATTTAAAAGATTGTCCTGTTCAAGGCATCAATATTTTGGTTCAATAATATTGAACTAGTTTCTTTTAAAGTGGTGAAAATATGTCCATGAGTGAGTGTGCATGTCTGATACAAATATTTAGCTATTATCATATAATAATATTAGAAATTATTTTCACACTGTCGTTAAATAATATTTTCCTTGTTAAATAATATCAAATTTTCATAGCAATCAAAAATTTAATAAGTATTTCAAATTTACCACGATAACCGATGATCAGTTGAAATCTTATCCCGCTTTAATCGGAAACGAAATGTGTGTAATTAATGTATATATTTTCGAATCTAATGATTGGACATATTTTATGCTCGATTAAATAATAATCTTATCATCATGAAACAGAAAGGATTTCAAAAAAATCATGGGGGTTGGTAGGGCGAAACGAGTGGCGAACGGGGACCCCTATTGCAGACTATACTTTAGCTCTCATTAAACACGCTATCGAAACACTAACAAGATTCAATATGTTCTATTCTTGCTCAATTTGTTCTGATATAGTACAGTTAGCTATTTTTGAAATATCGAAGTAAAGTCTAGACCCGAATTTATATCACAATAAAACAACTTTAATCTTTCTCGAAAGCAGTAGTGAAGCTATGTGTGAACAATAGGAGAAGAATTTCATTGGATGTGAAATATCTTGTTTCTCCAATCTTAGACGGAAAAAAAAATATATCCCTACTAGCGTCAACTCATAAAAAAATGAGGGAGGAAAGGGAAAAGTACCTAGAGATTATTCCCTTTTTTGCTGCAATGGAAAAAAAATAAAAAGGATGGTTCGGCGCGTTTGAAAAGTGAATGTATATAAAATATTTCTTTTTTTTATTTATTCATTTTTATTTATTATTATTATTATTATTATGGCAGAAGGGGCTTAGGTATTTATTTTACAAAACGATAATATAGTGCGTTGCTTACGTAACTCAGAAAAAGATTTTTAAATGTTTTACACTGTTAGAAATTTCTTGGAAAAAAATGTTAAATAACAATTTATTTAATTGTTATTCCACCATATTCAAACAAAACAGTCAAATGACCGTAAATAAAACCGTAATAAAACTATTAACTATGAGAAGAACCGTTTATTAACTGCTTTCAACTAATATGGTTAAACAACCAGAATTTCTTCGTTCCAACTAAGCCCAACTAATGAAGTCGATCAGTTCCTTGCAACCGTGTAAGTATTATAGCCGAAAAGGCTAATCTGTCATGTCTCAAGATCGACAGAACTGGGGTTCGAGTCCCAGTGTTGACACCACACTATTTCCACCACTCCCTCAACACATGAAGAGTTTCCGGCGTCCTGCACTTGCCAATGACCATAACCTAACAAAATGACTAGCATTTACGTCCAGTTAAATTTACGGTTTTGAAACCATGGATATAAATGGTTAAAAAACAGCATGGTTTTGTATTCATGGTTTAATGAACATTCCAGTTGTAAACGGTTTGAAAACCGTAACGGTAAAATATGTTATTTGCTGTAAACTTTACGGTTAATAGGAAGGACAGATACTGCCGGTTATTTTGCCGTAGTTTTAGAATGAAAATTCCCGCAGTGTAGGCCATTTTCTAAAAGAGCAGATCTCAAAAGGAAGGAACACAAGCAAATCAATTTTTAGCAGGCTTGTAATTCTAAACTCGACTCAGAAGACACGGAAACTCATGTATCAAATATTAGGAGAAATTTGCCTTAGTGGTGAACTTTTTAATGAAGCTAACCCGCATTTGCGTTACATGGCGAGAAAACCGCGAAAACCTCCTACTATTAGTCTGATATCAAGGGTACTCTAACCCATGATACGTCTACCACTGAGGATATTCTCCGTCAGCACTGTGGTCGGTGCGAGCCAAGTGCGGATTTCCAATCGAACAGCCATGGTTGGGTTCGAACCCGGGTCACCTCATTGGGGACGAGTGCTCTATCCCCTAAGCTTTAGAATCACACTTGTAAATTATTTATTTTACAAAAATGGTATATTAGTGAAGTTTTTGAGATAGATGCGCTTTCACATATCTAAATCACTATACCATATCTATATCATTTCATCACATATCACGACTAAATAGCTGCTAAAATATAAAAAAATTTATAATAATTTAAGTTTTCCATAGCTGCAATTTTTTCAAACAAATACATAATACATTTATTTTAAAAACTTTGGGTTACTTTATATTTTACCCAATATAAAAAATCGGATCTCAAAAATAGGAAACAAAGCACTTGATTTTAAATAAAAGTATTCGAAATTACTTTGAATAAAACTAGAGTTTTTTGTATTAAAAAATTATTTATTTTATTTTTTAAGAAGATTTCATTGTAAAAATTTAATTTTGAACTTGTTTTTTCTTAAATTTAAAAAATAAATAAATTTGTGCAAAAGCTGGATTAAATGTTACAAATGTAAATTTTATGAGAAAAATAGTTAGTTGGAATAAAGTTTTCACGAAATTAATTTTAAAATGTAAGCAATAGGAATCAGGAACATACTTTAGGTTAATACCTATAATTTTAAGAAATACTTTCAGAGAAACTGTTTTAAAATCCCGAAAGTTTTAACAGAATCTACTAGTATGCAATGAATTATTGCTGCCGGTTAGTTTTAATTCGTTATCTATTATTTTATTCATTTTACTTTATCTAAGCAGCATTAATCTTTTCTCGCTAATGTTAGTTTGAAAAATATAAAGAAAAACAACTCTGACAGATTGCAAAGTTTCCAAGTAGATGGAAGTAAATACAATAAAGTACTGAGACAAATATTTGAAATCATCTTATCAGCTTGCACACCACACAAAAGATGAAATAATATTTACTATCATGCGTCATTACTTGTTCGATGTCTTCAAGAATAAGTGTTGTTTTCAATTGTGTGCGTAAAAACGAATAAACAAAACACTGCGAATAGTTTTCGACCCAAATATCGAAATTCACGTACTTGAACCTTAATCTTAATGGTTCGAGGGGGTGACCTCAAATATGCTAATAAATAACAGCAGACGATATTTTAAGTTACGAAATCATACCCAAAAATGTATTTTCTCGGAAAAAACATACCCTTTTTTCAACGGACTCGTATTTATGACCCGATCCGAGAAATATTGTCCCAATAGTTTGTTCAGGAGAACGCTCTAAAGTTTAATTGCCTTACTGTTAATTTTACTTTTTGCTTAATCCACTAAATCTCGAGAACTTTTCAAGCGAATTTAAAAATTTCTGCACAAAATTATAAAATTTGTTTATCCGAAAATAACCCCATAAAAATAATTTCTAATAATTATTTACTATTTGTTTTATTATTTTTGCATTATTTTATATAAAAATAGTCGAAAATGTTTTGAGTTGCGAGTTGTACAAATTTTTACATCATTTTAACGAATGTAATTTTATTCGACAAAATACAAAAATTTCGATCAAATGGTTCCTGAAAAATCGGATTTTAAATAAACTAGCTTTTTGCAATTCAATTTCTCAGAAGATATTCGAATTCAATAAAATATCATCTGTACTAGTTTCTTTTTTATTTTTAAGGGCAAGATTAAAAACAAATACGGCAATAAACACTAAGTACCGCGTGGCAAGCAAACAAAGAGAAAAAGAAATAGAGAACAAGAGAAGCAATAAATCCATAAGTCCCCCGCCCTCCCAGCAGTGTTCTGCAAGAGAACGTTTGGTAAAAGCTGGATAAAAGATAAGATGGTCATGATCACCATCCATGACCAGTAGCAAGCCTAAACTTAGCCGTTTGAGCCATTTTGAGACACGAGACTATTTGTTTCTCCAAGACTTTTTGAATCGTTCTAATATAAGAGCAAAGTTCTTTTCGAACTCCTGAGACATCGTATTTTTGATTAATCGTTTTAATGTTCAAAAAGATACACTTACAGGAAAAAAAGAGAGTCAACCCAGATATCAAAATAAGGTCTATTTTCACCCTGAAAAAATCTTTTAATGTAACCATAAAAAGGTTTGTTATGCGGTTTACGTGTAAACATGTGTGGCAATCTACTCTATTCTACGCACATAACCCTAATCCGAAACCTTGGAAAATAATCTTCTGAATAAAAACCTTAAATTGAGGTTGACATAAGGTTTTCAAGCGTGAAAAAAAAATCCTTTAAAAAATGATAGTCTCAAGGGGAAAATAATCTTAAATCTAGGTAATTATAAGGTTTCTTTTCGCAAAGTCTCAGCTAAAATCCACCTTGTCATGAAATTTTAATGGCAATGCAGTTTCGCTAGTGTGACGTCAGCTAATACATCATTATGTAGCTAACAAGGGAAACTAGGGAAGTGTGACTCGCCAATTTTGAAATAAACTAGTGGGATGTATGCCTTAGGAGGAATAATTTTAGGGGGCAACATTCGTTTCGGCCCCATAGAAGGTCCTGCGAGAGATAAAAAATAATTCAATATATAGAAAAATTTATTACTTCAATGCAGACTACTAGTTATTGTAATTATCTCATACTCCAATTAATTTTGTGGTACTTTCACGTACTATATAATGCATATTTATTGTCAAAATGGATTTCGAAAATTTTATATAACTGTAGTTTTTCAGAAAAACCTCTTAGGTTAATTTTAAAAAAAAAATTGACATCAAATTTTTTAAATTTTTTTTTCCAAAAAATTTTCAAAATTAATTGGAGTATGTAATTACAAATCAATTAATTAATAATTAATTAATTAGTAATTAATTAATGATCAAATAATTAATTTGCTAATTAATTTGTTAATAAGCAAATCAATTAATTTACCAATTAATTAGTAATTGTTTGGAGTATGAGACACTTACAATAACTAATAGTCTGCATTGAAGTGATAAAAGACCGATTTTTCTATATATTGAATAATTTTTTATCTCTCACAGGACCTTCTATGGGCCGAAACGAATGTTGCCCTCTAAAATTATTCCTCATAAGGCATACATCCCACTAGTTTATTTCAAAATTGGCGAGTCCCACTTCCCTAGCTTCCCTTGTAAGTGACCATTTTAGCTAAATGACAATACCTTTAAAAAATCCTTAAAAATTAATTTTAATCCTTTTAGGATGAAAGGTTTGAAACAGCAATATTTTTGCTTCATTGAAAAAAGGTTTTTAGTACATTTTCGCGACAATAAAAAAAAATTCCCGCACAACGTTGCCGTAAGGCTAAATGCTTTCTGGGAAGGCACCATTTTTCTACAATGAATCGACAATCTCATTTCAATGGATTTCACAGCACCAAGGAATACAACTGTCCATTTCGCTGACAGATAAGTTGCATCAGTCTTCGACAATCAAACACCACCGAGGACAAAAAACTAGCAACATCAGAACTAATTAATTAGCATATTTGACGTTACTCCCTCGAAACATTAAGATTGAGTGCTAGTACACGAAAGACCGATTATTACATCAAAAGTTATTCAGAGTGTTTCGTTTTTGTTCCTGCTCACTGTAAGTGTAGATTCTTTTATCTATCCTATTTATTGCCGGGATAGCTTGGTCGGTAGGGCGCTGGGTCCATGTCCGAGAGTTCGTGGATTCGAACCCCGCCTGCCGAAGACTCCCCGTGTAGTAAAGTGACTGATGCAAGTGAAATCTGTCGAGTCGCAAAAGTCCTCCATGTTCCCATAACAAATCAATACCTCTGGGGGTACTGGATTGGAGATCGATCGTTCTCTGATTCAGGTCGAAATTACGATCTGTGGATGAATGAATGGATGTGTGAATGGGCCTGCCATATAAGCGGCTGTGACGTATGATGTGGCAGAAGTCGAATTCTTGGCCATAGATGGCGCCACTGAAAAACAGGAATCGCACACTCTGCCATAAATTTGCTCGGTTTCACCAAGCAGTCTTGCCCGTGTGGCAAGAGGCATTAGAACCAACCAACCAATCTTATCTTTACAGTGCAGATATATATCTATTCTTAGGTGGTTACGTAAGTACTTTATTTCCGTCATATTGGCGTTTGGGTACGATATATATCTAACATTTAAAGAATGAGATGTGAACCTATATCCAGCAGAGCTTTAAATTCTGCATTTCTATCGTAGAAAATTTTGAAGAATATATTTTTACTGTGAATTTAATCAGTTGTAATTCATTTTATATTCAGCGATTGTGTGTATTTCAAAGTGGCACTGTTGAGTAAATGTTAGAAGAGTTTCTGAATAACACAGACCTTTGCCTCGATCTTTTCTTCGTTATTTTTTTTACTGTACCTAATATTACCATAGAATATACATCATAATTTTAAAACTTATTTCAGTTAATAATACAGTATATTTTTTAAAATACATCGTCCATTTCAAATTATTTGAAACCTTTTTTTAAAAAACTATGAAAGAATTCAAAGAAAATAGTTCCTAAATAAAATAGTTTTGATTAAATACCCTCTGCATCGCCATATACTGAACTGACTGTACCAAATATTACCCAGAATATTCAACATAATTTTCAAATTTGTTTCAGTCAACAATACAATATGTTTGCTAAACATCATCCTTGTCAAATATTGATAAAATTTATTGCTAAAAATTATGAAAGAATCCTAATAAAATAGTTTCTAAATAAAATAGTTTCGGTTTGTTTGCCTCTGTATCATTATTTATTAATTGTACCTAATATTACCATGAAATAGTCAACATAACTTTAAACCTTTTTTCATTTAACAATACAGTATGTTTTCAAAGCATCGTCTTTGTCACATATTTCTAAAACTTCTTTTTAAAATTCTATGAAAGTATCCTAATAAAATAGTTCCTAAATACTCTAAAAATGGTTTTGTTTTAATCGCCTGTGTATCGTTATTTATTGATTGTACTTAATATTGCCATGAAATATTCATCATAATTTTCGAATTTGTTTTAGTTAATGAGACAGTATGTTTGCTGAACATCGTCTTTGTGAAATATTTTTAGATTATTTTTTAAAAAAACTATGAAAGAATCCTAATAAAACAGTTCTTAAATAAAATAGTTTTGGTTTAATGGCCTCTGCATTGCTATTTATTGATAGAGCCTATTTTTTCCAATGAAATATTCGACATAATTTTCAAATTTGTTCCAGTTATTATATACGCAATAATAAAATCTACACACAATATAAAATTATATTATAAAATATTATATATGTTACGGTGGAACACCGAAATCGACATCACATTGGAGAATGCCGACATTCACCGGTGAATGTCAATATTCACGTAATCGCTTGGTGTATGTCCGAAATATTTGCTAAATACCCTTATTTCTGATTCTCACCGGTGAATGTCAACAATCACATAGTCGCTTTGGTGAATGTCCGAAATATTTGTTATATCCAATTTGATAATAATTAGTTCGTTAATATTATTTTATTTGATATATTTATATTTATTCTATATTTTAATACTTACTGACGATAGATCAGAAAAAACATCAGTGTTTGGAGTATGTAAATGTATACCGGGCAGTGGCACTTAACCTTAAAAAAACATCAGTGTAGGGTTAAAATATCGAATAAATGTAATTATATCTACGAATAAATTCATATCAAATCGAATGTAATAAATATTTCGGACATTCACCAAAGCATATCTGTGATTGTCGACATTCACCGGTGAAAGTCAACAACCACCGATTTCGGTCCTTCGCCGTGACATATACACAATATGAAATTATATAATATAAAATTATATAATGTAAAATTATATTATATAATATTATATACACGATATAAAATTGACGATAGAAGCCTAATAAAATAGTTTCGATTTTAAGACCTCTGCATCGTTATCTATTGATTCCACCTAATAATACCATAAAATATTCAACATAGTTTTCGATTTTGTTTCTGTTGATAATATAATATATTTTTTAAGCAACGCCTTTGTCAAATATTTTGGAAACTACTTTTTAAAAATGACGAAAGAATCATTCATTGACTTAGGAAAACAAGCGAAATACAGAGCAAAAAGGTGCGATTCAAAATCTAAAACTTTGATCTAAACTAATCAAAACTGAGTCTTTATGTTATTTATATAAATATTATTTCTCACTTTTTATTATTCAAACAAAGAGAAAATAATAGGAGCTATTCTTCATTTTATCCAACTATTCATTTTAAATTCGTATTATAAATTCACGTTTTTAAAAAAAAATTTCAAAACTTAAAAATATCTTCTTTTTTTTCATTTAAACTGAAAATCTGTAGCTACAATGCATCAAAGTATTAATAATAATAAAAAACAATACACCAGATATTACTGCAAGCAGCTTATTGAATAAACCGAAAAGAATTTTTAATTTTTTTTAAACTTTTAAATTACCTTTACAATTTAAAATCAAATAAAAAGATGTTCTACCATCTTAAATGATAAGGGATTATTTCTTTTTTAATCCCAGAAAAAAATTAAAACACAAAACAAGAAAAGTAGAGTTAGAGTTTCCTGCTTTTTACCACAGAAATTCTTTGTATGTTATATAACAGTGGGGTAATTTTCAGTTTCTTTTCTTATAACTATACTCTGTTGCAAGTTAAGAAAAAATCACTATGGAGAGAGACTGTTTGCATCTAAGTTCACGCGAAATGGATGCCAAGCTCCCAACGCGAACGAATATCAATATCTTCAACTCTTTAAAGACTTTTCACAGAATCCTTTTTCCTTGCTTTCTTATTAATAATAGTAACAGTTATTAACAACAATAATCAAATAACAAGTGATAATAATTAATAAAAATTATATCTAAAAGTCGTAACAAATATACGTCTTTCTGTTCGCATTTTTAAAAAAACTGATGAAAGAATAATGAATATTGTTTCTTGCAAACGATTTACAGCTACAGTAAGAGAAAAGTAAAAATTCTTTACCTCACAGTTGATTTGTTAAGAGCACGTCAGCATATGACGTGCCATTTTTACTGGTCCAATCAAATCAATGACCTTGTAGCGTCATATAATTGCTTTTTTTCAGGAAAGAATTCTCTCCTTATTTATCAAAAGATGTCGCCAAGTCGAGGATTCCAAACTATAAACTTTTTTTCAAAATAATTCTGCAATATATATCGTAAAAGACAGCACGAATTAAATTTCTGTCTGACTTTTAAAAGCTTATATAGTATTGCTTTTCAAACCATATTTTCATAATTTGATAACAAAATAAAACGGAACTATATGCAGTCGCGGATGAATACTTAAATCCTATACAGCAATGGTCTTTTTATAACTTGCAACGGAGTATAAAGTATTTTACTCTTAATTAGTTTTAATTGAATTTTTTTTTCAGATTTGTTCTGTGCAGCTGCGTGGGATTCTTTCATTTGTTGGCCACCTTTGCCCCCAGGAGAAATCATGAGTCGGCCATGTCCACAAATGAATGATCGAGGAATGGTCATCGGAGAAGCTACTCATCCCGGTAAGAAAGAATTGAGGAGATGAATCAAATGTATATGTAATGGTCTTTGGAAGAATCCATAAATGTTTTAAAACACATATTTTCGTATCTTAATAATAAGTTAAAAATCTGATTGCGAATTAATTTTTTCTCCACCAGGTCAAATTTTTTTTAAATAAATTTTATAAAACATGTTGATCTACTAAACTGAGTTATAAATTTAGTTGATACATAAAAGCTGTTTTTTTATTCTTTAGCTATGAAATGTTTTATTATACAACTCGTTTGGGAACATAGCTAAATTTCTAAAACGTATAGCTGATAGATTAAGGCTGTTGTTTTAGTTTTAAAGTGAGAAATATTTTATAACACAATTTGTTGAGAAGTATAGCTTAATTTCTAAAATATATAGCCGACAGATAAGAGCTGTTTTCCTAGATTTAAAGCCAGAACTATTTCATATTACAGCTTGTTGAAGAACATAACTAAATTTCTAAAGCATATATCCGATAGATAAGAGCTGTTTTCCTAGTTATAAGCCGATAGATAAGAGCTGTTCTCCTAGTTATAAAGAGAGAAATATTTTATTATACAGCATGTTGAGGATCATAGCTAAATTTCTAAAACATATAGCCGATAAACAAGGGCTGTTCTTATAATCTTAAAGCGAGAAATATTCTATAGTACAAACATATTGAGGAGCATAGCTAAATTTCTGAATCATACAGCTGATGGATGAAAACTCTTCTCCTAGGTTTAAAGTGAGAAATATTTTATTACACAACTTTTTGAGGAGCATAGCTAAATTTCAAAAACGTTAGCTGATAGATAAAAGCTATTTCCTTAGTTATAAAGCGAGAAATATTTTATAATACCACTTGTTTAGGAGCATAGCTAAATTTCCAAGACATGTAACGTCTAGATGAAAGCTGTTCTCCGAGTTTTAAGGCGAGAAATATTTTGTTACAACTTGTTGAGGAGCATAGTTAAATTACTAAAACATAGCCGATAGATAAGAGTTGTTCTCCTAGATTTAAATTGAGAAATATTTTATTATACAGCTTGTTGAGGAATACAGCTAAATTTCTAAAACATTTAGCTTATAGATAAAAGCCGTTTATCGAATTTTAAAGAAAGATTTCACTAGACAACTCGAACTTCACTAGAAATATTTTGTTACAACTTGTTGAGGAGCATAGTTAAATTACTAAAACACATAGCCGATAGATAAGAGTTGTTCTCCTAGATTTAAATTGAGAAATATTTTATTATACAGCTTGTTGAGGAATACAGCTAAATTTCTAAAACATTTAGCTTATAGATAAAAGCCGTTTATCGAATTTTAAAGAAAGATTTCACTAGACAACTCGAACTTCACTAGAAATATTTTGTTACAACTTGTTGAGGAGCATAGTTAAATTACTAAAACACATAGCCGATAGATAAGAGTTGTTCTCCTAGATTTAAATTGAGAAATATTTTATTATACAGCTTGTTGAGGAATACAGCTAAATTTCTAAAACATTTAGCTTATAGATAAAAGCCGTTTATCGAATTTTAAAGAAAGATTTCACTGGACAACTCGAACTTCACTAGAAATATTTTGTTACAACTTGTTGAGGAGCATAGTTAAATTACTAAAACACATAGCCGATAGATAAGAGTTGTTCTCCTAGATTTAAATTGAGAAATATTTTATCATACAGCTTGTTGAGGAATACACCTAAATTTCTAAAACATTTAGCTTATAGATAAAAGCCGTTTATCGAATTTTAAAGAAAGATTTCACTAGACAACTCGTTGAAGAGCATAACTAAATTTCAAAAAGTTAGCAGATAAATTCTGTGTATAAAGTTTTCTTTAAATTAATATTTGATAAGAGAATTCATTGTCAATCTAAGCTGAATTTCTAAAGGTTATTTTGAAGATAAAAATGTTTCATAATTTTTCTTTCAAAAGATGCTCAGACCCAGATACAAGATATTTAAGTTCTCAAGCTAGTCGGAAAGTGATTGAAATTTTAAATGTAAACTTCATCTCTCATAGACACAAATCGAAGCGTAGCATTAGAAAAATTAAATTTAACATTTGAACTTCAAAGTATTTAAATATTATTGATACTTTGTAGCTACATTTATCAATAGTGGAAGAAATATGCATAAATTGCTATAAAACACACTAAAACTTAAATGTATTTGTACGAATTATATTTGTAGAAGCAAAGAAGAATATGCAAATTATATTTGCATAAATTTTTTTAACTCAGTTTAATAGCTTATAGTATAATAGATCATGCTATAAAATTTCGGAAACAAAAATGATCTTAAATTATATTAGTTTCAGTGAAACTTAAATATTTCATTACTTTCTTTTTCATTTACTTTTAACTCATTTGAGAAATGAAACCCATTTTTAAACAATATTAATGTTGCTTTCTAATTATATATTTAAATTTCATGATAAATAAAGGAAAACAACGCATATAATCTCATAAGCCCATTGTTTACTTCCTTGCGTTCTTAATGCAAATATATACGTTATTTAAACAAAGAATTTTAGAAATGAAATAAATTAAACATATAATTCAAATAAAAGTTTACAGTATATTCAAATGAAATTTTGATTGATTAAACAAAATGGAATCTTTAAAAAATACGAATTATTTTATAATCTTTGTTCTTTGAAAAAGCTTTTACTTGTTTATATCATTTATATTTTTCTTTTGAAAAAAAATACAAAACTTATAACTATGGCGCCTGCATTTATATGGAAAAAAAACTTGGCTTCTTTAGAAAAATTATTGACCACATAAATTAGAACGTCTTAACTAACTTGTTTTTGCGTTAATTTACATTAACTTTAACTGTAACTGGGCTCGATAATTATACTGCCCGACATGCCCGGAGCATAAAAAATTCCGATCGGACACGAATATATTTAATTTTTGTTGCATTTATACAAATATTTAAACTCGAGAAATTCGGATAAGAGAATTGAAATGTGAAATTAGTTTTGTTCCTAAATCTACAGATTTTTTTACTTATTTAAGTGGCCTTTTTAATTTTTCTTTGTTGAAATGTGCAAGTTTAAAAGCTAATGCTTTTAACCCTTTGTATAATGTTTTGTACTCTGTTTTTGTTTACTGTTTACCGTTTTGTACTCTGTCTGTACTGCACTTTGTACTCTGTTTTTTAAGCAACAGGGAGTAATGTAAATGTTGTGACAAACAACAAAGACAGGGGAGTTAGGACAGTTAACACGGCTGTGGGGGCTTCAGAAACATACAAAGAAACAGGTTATAATAGGAAAGCACCCCTAGTGGAGCACGACGACATTTTTGGACATCGGTTCCTATGCAATTTTAATCCTGATGATATGCCTTGACTTCTTCATTAATTTGTCGCAACATATAATGTTTTTAAACTTCTAAATTTTCGACAATAAAATAGAATAAAAATACCATTTTTAAAAAAAATTGTAGCTTGGTGAGAGAAACCGATTGCAGATTTGAAATCAGCGATCCAAAAATATCCAAGATCTGTTAATATCTCATGTAACGGGAAAAAAAATTGTTCCCCTGTGTTGTTACTTGCTCGTCCCAATATGTTGTAATATTCAATCAAATTTGCATTAAATTCCAATCTGGAGTCCCTCTGGTTAAGGTGAAAGTTACTAATATGTCGATTGGGATGAATAAACGCCATCAAAGAGATTACTTCTTAAATTGCTAATTATTATTTAGTTATGAAAATTTAGTGAACAAGTAAGCGTTTGCTTTTTTATTACCTATTCATGTTTATTTATATATTTTTTAAAATTACCCAATCGCTATGCATAACAAAATACATAATTAAACTAAGTTTATAGCATCAGTATAAAGTAAAATGTTGAACAACATGGCCCTTTTCTGATATAATATTTTTAACATATCTCCGTAAGTGCGCAAATCTCATAATGTTTCAGCGAATAGTGTTTGCGTCAGGAGAATGAGAAACACACTTGAAAAAAATTATCTTAAGTGTTGATGAAATTAATTATTTATTTATTTATTTATTTATTATTCATTTATTATTTATTTATTTATTATTTTTATTTATCACTTACTATTTATTTATTTATTCATTTATTTATTATTTATTTATTTATTATTTATTTATTTTTTTTTAAGAAAAGAGAGAGATAGGTGTCCAAGTGCTTATTGGTAGATAGTGTATATATTTTGAATTATTTAAAAAATAATTATTGAATTACGTGAATCTGATTATTGATGACATAAATATTCCACAATATTTGTGAAAAAAATTAAAAAATGAACTAAAAATCAGTCCAAATTTAATGCAGCCTTAATGGGGTGTAAATAGGAGCCCTTTCTCCGTTTGCGTTAAAGCATAGGACCATGTAATGAACGTGGTCCTATGCTAAGTGTTGCAATTCAAGTGATTATTTTCTTGAGAAGTTGCTGATTTATCACTGTATGTTTTGCACCAAACATTTTCAGGCAGATATCTATTCCATACCATTTAATAGGACGAGGGAAATTTAGTTTTCGGATAATGACATTCTTTTCAAATTTAATTATGTATTACTTTAAAAAATAGGATGTTTACAAAAGTTATGATTTTTATTTTAGGTTTGTACGCTGTTCGAATGTGTGCTGAGAATGGAAGTTGGGTGGAGAACAAGACAAACTTTAGTCTCTGCATGGACAACATGGAGGTATTTATATCGATTTTGTCCTCTTGAAATTTTAAATGAATTATTAATTTTTAAAACTCCCTCCCTCAAGCCCCGTGGTGTAGAAGAGCGCACGAGGTCGAAGCAACGCTACGAATTATACTAAAGATATATCTTTTATTTATCAGATAAATTCACCTTATAAATGATAATAACCTTTAAGTTAAGCAGTTAGGACTCAGGGAATAGAGCACTCGCCTTCCAATGAGGTGAACTGGAATCGAATCCCAGTCATGGCTGGTCGATACGAATTCCACACCCGGCTCGTTCCGGACCCAGTGCTGACGTAAAATATCCTCAGTGATAGACGGATCATTTAGATTTCTCTTGCAGTAAGGCTAACCATGGAATGTTTCAGCGGTTTTCCTCCTAATGTAACGCAAATGTGTGTATGTTTGATGAAAAAGTCCACCACAAAGGCAATTTATCTGAATGCTTGATATAGGAGTTTCCTTGTCTTCTGGATTGGATTCAAAATTACAAGGATACGGAGTTGAACACAGGTAGTCGTGAACTCAAAAATTTGGGTGGGCTATTCAACGACTTTTATAAAATGAAATAATCTTGAACTGAATTATTAATCTAATTATTGTATGAAATTAATATTTTTTTAGTATTATAGATACATTTTAATTCAATGTAAATGTATACAGTGTCTCAATTTAGTAGGGGAGAGTGGGGTCAATTGTAACATTTTTTACTTAACTATTTTTAACTAACAAAAAATCCAATATATTATCAGTAAAATTGACAGACGAGTAAAGTAGACTATTCTCTACTAGAAAAAAAAATAAATACCTTATTTTAAATGTTATTATATTAGTAATTAACAATTTTCGACAGTCGTGCATAAATTCAACTAAAACATAGTTAATTATACATATTATCATAGTTGTGATATATTTTTTTATTGATCAAAATAGTAGTGATATTTTAGGAGTAAAAATAATAATGAGCAGAGACCTAAAGGGTTAAACTTTTAACTTTAAGGGGTTAAAAATTTTAATTTATGCTGTGAAAGGTGACAAATAAAATAATGCACATGCAACATAATATAAATGATATAGGAAACTATTGGTGGTTCTTAAAGAGTTGAGTAATTGTTTGTAAGCATAAGATTATTTATTTTCAGCTGTTACAATCGTCCCTTTACTTATTGTTACAATCGTCCCCAAGACGCCATTTCAGCTTCATTTGTTAAAAATAATGCTAGTTAATTAACTAAACTAATCTTTTTTTTTCTGAAATGTTAATTAAGGTGTCCACTTACATATTCGGTTAATAATTTTTATTTATTTAAACAATATTACTTTGTTGCAATATAATACTCTAATACCAAAAAAATTACTTGCGTAGCGTGAAAATATCTTTTGTGATGTAACTCTTTCAAAAGTACCTAGAAATGGTTGCCAGCAGGGGTGTACATGTAGATTTATTAAATACACCTTGTGCGCCACCTAAAAACCAAATCTAAAACCCGACACTCGAAATTTTTGCTCTGTTGCAATCGTACCCTGTTACAATTGACCCCACTCTCCCCTACTGTTTCGAAATTTTTTATTACAATTACGATTTTCATTATCTAAAATTAAAATACAATTAATAATTTTAAATACGCGAAATATCTCTTCATTTTGGTGCTCTTGTTTCATATATTATAATAATCAATTTTTTGTGATAAGACAGGGACAACTTATAAATCTTGTGCAAAAATCTATATATGGTACTGTAATTTTAATCGGATTTATTTTGGATTTGCTCGTAGTTTTGAACTTTATCTTTTAATTAAATATATTCCATTGAATATAAAAACTATTAAAAAAACAATTATTTAATATTTCTTTTGATTTTAAGACAACGAAAGATACTTTGCTAACTAATTAAGCTAAGGGACTTTTTAGGGTATTTTATCAAACAAATATTATTCTAAATAATTGGCACGTTATGTATGTGAAATATAATTTGTGTAAATTTCAACTTTATTAATTATAATAAATTTTAAAGCTTATGTAAAATGAATTATTCCAAAATCTAATTAGTTTTGTCAGAGTCCTCATAGAAATCCAAAATTTAATATAACTTCCAAATTAAAGAAATGAATGTTTTATTTTTAATAAGTTTAAGATTTTTCAACTTTGAGTTAAATACTATGCTAATTAGTTAATAAAAAGCTAATAAGTTAATTAAAACGTGCAATTTATTCGTATGATTTGTAGGATTTTAAATACAGTAAGAAAAATTAAGTGAATGAAAACTGTTAGAAAATTTTTTGTAAAAGTCTAAACGGGAAAAAAATAATATAATACTTAACATGATGCGAAATTTAATAGTTCTGCCGAAAAAAACATTAAAAAAATTTTGATCAATAAGAAATGAAAGAAAAATCGCACTTAAAAAAACTGAAATCAAAGTACTAAATTCAACAACTGAAATGCTTTAAAATAACTCACTAATTAAATATCAAACTTAAAATCGCGACGCATTCTTTTCCCTATATTTTTTAACAATATAGGAAAATTTAAAACCAGCAATTTTATATTTAAATAGTTTTTCATCCTTGAGAAATTTAATAATTTTTTATAGTGGCTCCATTTGAATAGCTTTAACATTAGATTTAGTTTAAAAAAAAAACTCATCTCTTTACGTATTAATAAAAGTATATTAATTAAAATGTTAAATAAATGGAAAAGGAAAATAAATTATTTCCACCCTTTTCGTTCTAAATTTTGCTTTATTTAAATAGCATTAGATATGATTACGTTACATACAATGAATGCTTAATTAATTTGAAGAAAAAGTTGTAGTTGCATTTCTTTTTTCGCAATTAACTCATTATAACCAGATTTAATTTTTAAAACTAAATTTATGCCTGGCAATCGAAGTGGAAGGAAATAATTACAGGAGATTTATTTATGAATGTTTCATTGTTTCAAGTTTTTTTTTAATACATATTTCTAAGTAATAATTAATTTAATTACAAGTAGTTATATGAAAATGTTTTAATGTTTTATAAAGTTTTTTTTACTGGTTTTTCATAAAGTATTTCACTTTTAATTTACGAAAGCATTAAATGTTTTTTACTTTTCATTAAAAAGACGATATTTTTTCTTTACCGTGAAAGAATTGTAAATGTGTCATTTATATTAACTGGAAGACATCATAATTACTTTTATACAAATTTTTATAATTATCAGCTTTTCTATGTCAGTCGAACAACCGACCTAATTCTGAGTTTACAATTATCAATGTTCAACTCCGTAGCCTTGTAGTTTTGAACCCAATTCAGAAGACAAGGGAACTCCTGGATCAAGTATTGGGACAAACTAGCCTTCGTGGAGAACTTTTTAATGGAATTGAGGGGGAGGAACCCTCTCATATTAAGTTGAAGGCGCCACAGAACTAATCCACATTTGCGTTACATGGTGAAGAAAACCTGGAAAACCTCTCACGTTTAGCCTGATGGTAAGGAGATTCTAATCCATGATTCGTCAATCACTGAGGATAGTTTATGGCAGCAATGTGGTAGGTGTGAGCCAGGAGCAGAATTTGTATCGACTAGCCAAAACAGGGATTCAAACCTGCGTCCCCTGAGGCGCACGTTCTATCCCCTGAGCCACCGCTGCTCCATTTTATCTATTGAGAAATTCTCATTACTTAATACTAGTTTATAGTTGAGAAAATGTGCCTAATATGCAATTGTTCCCTTATTTAATATGCATCAACCTTTTCTTAAATTTTTTTTTGAATTTTATAAGCAGTTTTGAACAGCTATCCCAATTTCGAGTGAACGGCTATCAACGCTCAACTCCGTAGCCTTGTATTTTTGAACTCAACCCAGAAGACAAGGGTACTCATAAGGCAATCACTGGGAAAAACTAACCTTCAGGGAAGACTAAGTGGTAAAACGCATTTGTGTTACATGAAGAGAAAAACAACTTAAACCTCCCACGTTAGCCCCAATGCCAGGAGACTCTACTCTTTAAGATATTTTACATCAGCACTGTGGTCGGTTCGAGCAAAATTCGTATCTACAAGTCATCGCTGGGATTCTAATCCGGGTCACCTCATAACGCTCTGATCCCTGAGCCACCGTGACTTACACTACACCTTTGTAGCCGAAGAGTGTGGTAGACTCAGAAAAGAGTGACGATTCTAAGATTCTCTTCAGGATTCAGAAAAGAGTTATAATTCTGAGAAGTTCCAAAGTATTCGTCTGGTGCTGGATCCTGATTAGCTATTGAAAAGTGGCATTTCATATTAGCAACTTTTTTTCTATTTCATTTCGAGTAAGCCTAGCTCGTCAAATGAGAATTCTCTTAAGTGACACATTCTATATTCTTTTACAAAGAAATATTTGGTTTATTTTTTACTTAAGACAAAGACAGGCTCGTTACCATGTAAAACATAATCTTATTATGCAACAAATTTACAACTTATTATGCAACAACGTTTGCAAATGCACAGAACAAAAATAATCATGGTCAAAATAGAACACCCAAACAAAGAACAAATCTAAATTAAATAAAACACGTAGACAAGAAAAATTATATTTTAGCAAATTCGATGTGCGATAGGGCGGTGTATTTAAGTAACTTCACGTAAATTAACATTTTAATATATTTGGAGAAACTTAGTCAGAATATTAATACACTATCTTTTTTATAAAGAAGCTGGCACCTAAGTAATGGATCAGGTGATTGTGTGTCAGCGATCTTCTTCTCCTCGAGTTGAGAGTATCCCAATATGGTGTTGATCTGGTCCATTGGTTCTCAACGGGGGCGTTGAGAACCAATGTTGGGATTTGTTCAATCACTGTTGAACTCTCAACTACCCATGTGTTTACTTTGTAATAAAGTTTTATCTAATGAGGTAATAAAATCTTACCGTTAGCTGGAGCCTATGCAAAAAACTCATCCTGACAAACAAAATAAAGATTTGTCTTTTTTCACGAACATCTTTTTTCACGCTTCAGAAGGTACTTTCGGCATGCTTATACAATCCTTGTCCTCGGTCTCAGGGTTACTAGCAACCTCATCCCAAAAATGTGGCGATGGTTTGATAGCTTCGTATAATATATCAAAATTTATTGCTAAATCTGGGAAAGCTCATACCATCAGACCAGAGTTGATGCTGCCGTTTGTCAAGGAAGTTTTAGAAACAGTTTTACACCATCCAGCCACATCCAGTGTAATAAAAAATATTCCATAAGCAACGATAAAGTGCGGCAACGAAATGATGAGATGTCCAAATACGTGGAAATTTCTTTATGCAAACTTTTGATATCCAACGAATTTTCCCTTCAAGTTGATGAATCAACCTTGCCAGGTAATGTAGGCTTTACTGTACGCATAGGTCTGGTTTGTAAAGGTAGGAAAAATTATTCAAGAGATGCTTTTTGCAAGAAGCTTGATTGTAGATATCAAAGGTAAATCTATTTTTAATACTGTCAAAGATTATTTTAAAGAGAAAAACATTCATCTTGCGAATATTTTGTCCATTGCCACTGATAGGGTCCTGCAATGGTGGATTTATCACCCTTTTGGAAAGGGAGGTACCAGATATTTTAGCTGTTCACTGCATGATTCACAGACAGCATTTAGTAAGAAAAATTCTCAGCGACCGTTTGCATCAATCATTGAAATATGCCATATCTGCTGTGAACAAAATTCACAGTAATGCTCTCTACGATTGATTATTCAGACAGCTGTCTAAGAAAAACAATGAAGAACTCAATTACTTTCTACTATACACCGAGATTCGCTGGCTTTCCAAAAGCTTCTGTCTCAATAGGTATTGGTATCTTTTTGACTATGTACATGGGTTCCTTGAAAGCAAAGATGTAGCTCTGAGAGGCAGATTGCTAGAATTTAAGAAAGACTTTGGCTGATTTATCTGTAAAATTTAATGTCGTTAATTTACAATTTCAAGGCGACGAGCTCAATTTGATCCCAACAAAATCAGTGATTTCTGCCTTTCTAAAAAAAACTCATATTGTGGAAGCAGAATTTTGGTTGGAATGAGTTCAGCCAAGCTAGCGAAATTTGCTCTGATGATGCACAAGAATATTGTCAACATCTTGACTCTTTGCACATGGACTTTTCTTACCGTTTTAAAGATGTTTTGTTTCATGGAAATCTCTCAATGGGTTTGTGGGCTATGATCCCTTTTGTGAATATTGAAACACCAGAGGTTCAGATGTACAAGGAATTGGTCGAACTTTTAACTAATGAAACTTTGAAATGGTGATCGTCTCTCAGAATTTTTGCTTAATTTTTTGCTGAATTAATTGCCTAAAGGTCAGTCGTCCATATCCTGGACAGTACATTATCGTTAAAAAATTTTAATTGCCTTCCCTTCCTCTTAACTTGTTGAACGTGGATTCAGTAATATTATGAATTTTGTCACAAAAAGGAGAAATTAACTCGAAATTGTGCAACGAGAGGATTTGCATCTTTATCTCACCAAAAGTATTGAACCGAGGGTTAAGAAATTGGTTCTGTACCATTAAATACCATCATCACACTAACATATTTACTTGAATGTTTCGTTGAAACTACTTTTTAGTGCTGCTCGCTTCGCTCGCTACTAACTTAGGTACATTGCAAATGCACAAAATTCTAAGAATTCAAAGCAATCATTCAAATCCACATAATAACTTTTTTTTTTTTTAAATTACACCTTTTTAGTAAATACTAAGTCATTAAAATGAATTTGAATTCATACAAATGACATGTAATTCGTTAAACCTATTAGAAATGTGCTATAGTATAAAATCTTAAAGCGTAACAGCACGTCTGAGACTCATTTTTCAATGAATATCTCATAACAATAATAAAACAAATAAATTCATGATATAAATCAAAAATCGTCAAATAAATTCGTAATATATAAATTCGTGAAAAAAAAGCGCTCTCGACAAAATACTAAAATAGAGATCTATCGACAAAGGCACTCACTTCTGCCTAGCTTAATAGTATGAAATTGACGCAGCTGATAGGGTGAATTTCGGAAAAGATCACATTTGATGAGAATGGTCTCTCTGGTTGTTTCAGTTTCCGTTTTTAAAAGTGCTATATGTTGAGCCACCTCAGCTAAATTTGGCAAGTGACATTTTTAGCGGCAGTCATTGGTCGATTTTCTAGCGTTGCCATTCGGGGAGTTGTAATGAGGCTTTTTTTGTCGCCGTGTAAGAGAAATATATATAGATAATAACTTTAAATGACTTTGGATGATCGGTTTTTCCGACACTTGCAACCACTTAATGATTGACTTTAAATAAGCTAATTATTTAGTTGACTATAAAATAAGCTACTGAGATTCAAGCATAAAAATGTACTTTTTCGATTTTTTGCAGACAAAGGATTGGAGAGGAGTAGTTATGATTTGGGAACTGCAGCCAATAGTTAAGTCAGAATCTAAAATTTTAATTATGAAACTAAGTTATTCAACGATAATTCCGTGAAAAAATCATTTCTACAATTATTTATTAGTTTTCTTTACCATTGGCCGAAAAAAAATTGTTGAATATCAGTTTATGAAAAGTTTTATCTCGTTTTAAATTATGTGATTTTAAGTGCCAAATACCAAAGTTCAAGTAAAACGTTTATCAAATAATTTCTAAGCCATAAAATTTTTAGAAATGTGTTTTTACATTATAATTTCCTTCTCCCCTTTATTAAATAAGACAATAGAAAATAATAAACACATATTGAAAATTATTTATGTCACGTAATTATTTTTGGGTATACCTTTTTAATTCGTTATTGAGTGAAAAATTTAACTTTCCCAGATATAGGAAAAAAAACGCAAAAAGAGAAATTAATCTTAAGGGACCTTAACTTTCGACAGCCACAACCATCTCTATAATAATTGCGACCAACTCTCATTTTGACCTCTGAATGATCGAGAAACGTCGAAAAAATAGTATATTTATTCAGAAAAAGTACATTCTTCTTTGTAAATTATTTTATAGTGAAAACAAATCAATTAACATATTAGATGTCAACCTTCAACATGTTGATGAACAAAAGTCATTTAGATCTTAGGTATTTATTCAATTTTCATTTATTAAGAGCTTTTCGACCGATTATATTCAAAATTATTCTTAAAATACAAACTTAAAAGTATCCAGCTTTAAACTACGTCAGAATTTCTGGCAAAAACGTGTTGATTAAATAACAAAAGGTATGAAATATAATTTTAAAAAATATATTTTTCAGAACTATTTTCTTTGATTTAACAAGTTTCACAATTAAGTACAAAATTCTTGTGATTCGCTTTAATAATTCGAGAGATTTGGCGAAATACACAAAATGAAAAATAAAGATAACTTCAACCTGTCTCCTGACTAAACCATTTAGATCATAGTTTCCATATTTCTACTAATTTCTCATATTTCGATACTAAAAAATTCAATCAAAAAAAGATATGTTTATTTAAACTAAGCATTGTTTCTTGGTTTATTTTATAAATAATTAAATTTGTAATTCTTGTAACTTAATTAATATTTTACGATAATTAATTAGTATATGATTTTTATTTCTTTATTCAAATGTTAAGACAACTAATGAGAAAATCCAATCCGCTCTTCAGAATAAAAGTTATTAAGTATATATATATATATATATATATATATATGGGTCATTCTCACGAAAACTTTCATTTTTCAGTTCATAAAATCCCAAAAAAGTAAAGTGAATAAAAAGCTCTGAAACTTTTTATATTAATAGAAATATGTAATGGCATTATAAGGAAAGTATATATCCTATAAATTATACTTAATATTTAAATTAATTATTTTTTAAATAATTAATTTATAATTAATTAATTTATAATAATTAATAATTAATTAATTAATATAATAAATAAATTAATTAAGTTAATAAATAAATTAATCAATTTAATAAATTAATTTATTAATTTTTTAATTTATTTTTCAAATTAATTAATAAGTAAATTAATTATTTTCACTATTTAAAAAGTGAGGGAATGACACTAATAGTGAGGGAATGATATTTTATTTTAATACATGTTTTTATCTAAGTTACATCTACCTAAAGTTTGAAAATGATAACATACTAAGTATATCTAATATTTATTATAATTTAGTCTTATATTTAATAGTTTTTACAGTTTTGGGAAATAAAATTGGCTGGCTCGATTGAACAAAAAAAAATTCGATAATATACTCATCTTGAATCATTCCCCCACTTTATAGACTAGTGAGGGAATGACGAATTCAATGAAATTTAAAAATAACAGTTAGGCCTAATTAATTTCTGAAGTCAATCACATACAATTATATTCATACAAGAAAGCAACATATAATTATCCACTTTCTCGATGAAGTTGTATTTTATTTTACTCTAAAAAATGACATGAGGGAATGACAAATGTAAAAAATTTTACCTGGTTTGATTCATTCAAATTTATTCCACAGCAAAGCTTCTTTAAGTTGAAGATGGAAACATACTGCAATTTTGTTCTATGATGCCAGTTGTCAACTTCTGAAGTTTTTATTAAAATATTTTTATTCTAAGAAGATTGCAGGTGATATGAACATTGTTGTGAGGGAATGACGCGAAGCACTGGGGACAAAGTTTAAAATAGTGCTGTGTTAATATTTTTATCAGAAATTAAATATAAAATTGATTTTCTGAATTCTATATTTCAGTATTCTGAAATAAAAAACACGAATTTGTAAAAAAAAAAAATTATTTCAGAAACAATTTTTTTCTTTTTTTAAATCAGCAGTGGGGACAAGTGAGGGAATGACATATTGGTATATTTTAATTACCTAAAATAAATAAAAAATAAAAATTGAAAATTTTATTTTTATTCTTTTGTTAGCTTGCATTCCGAAGGACACTTTCCCTGAATTTTTATTTTTCGTAAGCTGTAAAACAAACATAAAATATACTGGGGACATGAAAATGACTGTTTTTGTGAGAATGACCCATATATATATATATATATATATATATATATATATATATATATATATATATATATATATATATATATATATATATATATATATATATATATATATATATATATATATATATATATAGTTTCGACGGTTATGCTAAGCAAACATAAATATCTCGCAAAAATATTCATTCAAGGGGAAAAAATTTAAATGTATTTGAATATGCTACCGAGAAATTAATATTGATGTTTTTGGTAGCGCCAGTTCACTCAAAATGCATATATCTTTATTATTTTAGCTGAGTTCATTCAGTGTAAAGTTTATTTATGCAAATATAAACTGATGTTTCCGTTAAATACTTTTCGAACTTCAATGTTCGAAATATTTTTTTGGCATTTTAAACCTCTACGAACAATGAAAAGAAGAGGAGATAAAAATATTTAAATAACAATTGAAAAATAGCTATATTATTATTATTTTTTTATTTTTTTTTGAATAACTAACCCTCAAAAATAGGGAAAAAAAGAAATTTTTTTCAAAAATAATGCATAAAAATAAATATTTAGTTTTTTTTAAATACTTTCTAAGCATCTCCTGTTTGTTGTAGATATAGTAATTTACATTTCTATTTTGAATTAGAATCGTATTTGACTATCGATTTGCTTTAAATAAACTTTTTTTTTTTAAATTGCTGAACGTATTCAAGAAAAATGTATAAAAGATGCGTTCTCTGTTGAGATAAAAATTGTTTTCAGGGTTTTGATGGGGGGAGGGAGGAAAGGCCTCTCTCAGTATTCCCGTTCGAAGTGGGAATTTTATGCTTGTTTATAAAAACTAGTTAGGATTAAATTAAAATTATATTGTATAATTTGTACGCAGAGAATGTAATAAAACATAATATTTTCTGCCTATATTAACAAACTGTACGCAATGCCACTGTTTAGGGCAGTGTTTCCCAAACTTACGACTTTTGTGTACCCTTTCTAAATTTTTCGAAGCTCTGTGTACCACTAATAAAAAAATAAATGTATTTTTTACTATAAAAAAATTGCAACTGGCTGTTGACACCACTAATTATTAACTGTAAACTCTGCAAAAAATAGCCAATAGAAAAACACGTAATCGTAAATTTCATGGCTAGCACTATTTTTAAATAAAATTTTCTGAAATTTTCGTTTGTTGCAAGATATTTCACATAAGAACGCGTACCCCTGCTAAACTGTTCCCGTACCCCTAGGGGTACGCGTACCACACTTTGGGAAACACTGGTTTAGGGTGTTTAACTTACTGTTGAAATTTGTTTTCTTGCACAAAACTATAAGACTTGTGACGTAGCCATGCAAAATTAACTAAGTCCAAATTTTCACTATCCTAACCAAATTATGGGGAACATATTTCCCAGATTGCTACTACCCCCTATATTTTGGGGGTCAAAATCCAAATCCATTGAAAAAAGGTATATTTATTCAGAGAAAGAAAGATTTTGTGTCTGATTTCGTAATTTAAAATATCGCCAAAATGAATCCTAGAACATGAAGATCCCATCATTAGATTAAAAGTTAGTCGGGGTGGTCGAGTTTTTATTTTGAGCGTTGTGCAAAAAATAATAATTCCAAATTTTTAATGACTCGATATTGCCTAATTTTCTTCTAAGGAAAGGTGGAAGTTTTCCGTAAACATGTAAACAGTGACATTAACAGGATTTTATAATTCGCATTATTATTGATCGAGCAAAAAATTTGTATTCACAGTTTGTAATAAAATTTTTTGTTTAGATTGCAAATTATAGGGACGTTCTTCTTAATTTAAAATTGTTTTAAATGTTCGTTCAGTTTAAATTTCACCATACAACCACTTTATAAATGGGAGCATTTTTCACTTCATCACAGAATTGAAATTCGAGCGTTATTGGGTGAAATGATATCTAAACTTATTTTATTATTATTTTATAT
The DNA here is from genome assembly GCF_982258835.1 of Parasteatoda tepidariorum. Taxonomy (NCBI): domain Eukaryota; kingdom Metazoa; phylum Arthropoda; class Arachnida; order Araneae; family Theridiidae; genus Parasteatoda; species Parasteatoda tepidariorum. The sequence goes on along the minus strand of NC_141763.1, from coordinate 89,934,746 downwards.
TACAAACTTTGAATAACAAAATATTGTCCATGCTTATTTCTTCTCTTCATTTTTCGCGTAATATTTTTCCCAAATAGTTTACTAATGTGCTTTTTGTTTTTACGAATGTCTTTCCTGCAGGTGGAACTGATCTTTATCTCCTTTATTTTAGTATTATTATTTTAAATTTCTATCTAAGAAAGTTTGAACATTCCATAACCGTCTAGGTCCCACAGTGGACTGATCGTTAAGACGCGGCTCCCAGCCGATCACCAGAGTCAAGAATCAGCGGTCAGTGTGCGGATGGGTGACCAATTGGATTAGTCTGCGTAGGGACTGTGGGTGTGCGGTATTGGTCCTCGTTAAACTGTCCTACCGTAAAGTGCTCGACTTCCCATGCAGGTTATCGGGCTGCCACCCCCTCTGGAGAGGATCAAAATTGTGATGGCATGTCCTCGGATCATCCTCAGCGATGCTTTCCACACCGTCGCCAATAGCCCATTGTGCATCTTCAGTGTAACGTAAATGAACTACAACAACAGCCATAACAGTCTAGAAGTACATCATTTCTACAATAACATTAAATATAATCACTCAAACGTTGATTTTTTTTAAGTTTTTTTTTTAAATGCTTTCTTTTAATATTGTTAAATTAGCGTTTCATATATTTTTATTAGCAAAATAATAATTTCTACACAGATCGAAATCAAACTGAACTTTTTAAAAAATTTTACATACAGTGTGCAAAAAAAAAACCCATAATATATAGACGAAATATGCTTTTTCTGACCAAAAAAACGAACAAAAAACGAACAAAACTAACTTATCTTTTTCTCATAAAATATTGATTTATCACACCCAAAATAAGGGGAGTTGACAAAGATTTGAAAAGCTGCCTTATGCAGATCAACCTCTATAACGATTCTAAAATTTGTTACTCTAATGTTATTTTAATGTGTCATATTTCTCGTCGCATCTTTTCAGGGATTCATTCCATTCGAATAATTCTTTCCCTAAAAGATGTAAGGCCTCTCAATTTTTTTCTTTTGTGAACTTAACGCTAGTTTTTTTTTTCGAATTTCCAATTTGTGCAAAAGTTATTGAAGTTAAGTGCATTTTTTCACGAATATTTTTTTTTCGCTTTTTATTCTTTACTTTACACTAAAAATGTTTAATCATTGTTGTAGAAAAATTTATCTCTCTCGAGATCTTTACTTTATTAGTTCGCGCTTGACTTGATGTCAAAAGTAAAGAAAATGAACAAATATTATAAACTGTAAGAGAGTGAGAAATTAGATTTTGCCAGATATAAATCTTAAAATTAGTATCGAACTTTTTGTAATATAAAAGGCTCAAAAGATATAACCGTATCCATTCTGAACTGTTATGCAATATCATGTTATCGTTATGTAGTGTTGACAAGTAAAATTGTTGCTTTTTACTTAACACGTCATATTTTATCACGAATTCCATATTTCTAAGTTTAATTTTTTTATTATTTTTTTTCACTTTTGATTATTACTCAGCAGTTGATTATTTTTCAAATTTAATTAATCCTTCATTTTGTTACGATTAAGATATTAACAAAATGTGCTTACGAAAAATTAAAATAAGCATATAATTTATAAACTAAATGACGTTTTTTTTTGTTGCAAAAAATGGGAATAAGGCATTGATTTGGACAGTTTTCATCTAGATGAAAAAAATGTCGCCAAATTGGTGATTTTTAAAAAGTTTAATAGTTTGTAAAATATTTTAGTTATTTCCCTGTTCTAAAGCCCATATAATTCCTTACAGCAAGATAGGACATACAGTTTTAAATTGTAGCATTGATTCAAGCGTAAGGCATTAAAACTGTGAATTTTTGGTTTCGCTTGGCGAAAGAGCTTCGAAAAACCTTGTTTAGATGCACGATGATGCATCACGCCAATTTAAGCCGAGGAATGGCTCGAGAGTTAAGTTTGTTAAATTCGACGGTTCATGCTCATGTGAAAAGCTTAAGGTTTAATCTTTAAGCTCGACATATGGATTTTTTCGTGTTCTTAGGGAAAGAAACTTGTGTCGTTACGTTGATACCCAAGTCAAAATTTTTTATATTTTTCCTTTGATGGACCAACATAATCTTGATGGTAAGTATCAATAATTCCACCATGAAACATATAATGTTTTGATGGTAATCAACATAAGTAACCATTATCCCAATGTAGAAATTTGGACTGATTTATGATGGTCCAACATAAGAATAGCAACTTGATTTAATGGTTTGTTCATGTTATTAACCATCACGAATTTCCATCGTAGTATTTTCGAAATCAAATGTTGAAACAATCATAAACAACCACCATCCCAATGTAGGAATTCGAACTGACATATGAAGTTCAACTCAAAAAGGCCAAATTGTTCTGATGGTATATTCCTGAAAGCCAACGAAATTTCCCCTTAAACCATCATGGAAATGTATAGTTGGAACAATCATGAACCATCACGGATTATCATGGATTGTTGGTTCATGAAAGTCAAACTTCTCGTGGTGGCTAACGATAGTATTAAAGTTGCATTTCCCATCATGGAATGATGGAAGTTTGCTGGCATATCAAAAACCATCAACACGTAATGGAAAATGTTGGATGATGGCGACCATCAAATGATTTTGAACCATCATGAATCGCACTGAAACTAACGTAAACCATCAAAATGGTTTGAGAGGAATATCAAGAATTTTGACTTGGGTATCTGGGATTTGCCTCTCAAACATCAGGAAAATGATTCATTTTTAAAATGCATCAGCGCTGGGGATGGAAAAGTAATTATCGACAACAGTGTTGCGGTTTCTGTAAAATATTTTAGACCGTAAAACAGTTACTTCAAATAAAGAGGTCAGAAGAATCAACTTTTCGGCAGCAAAGATGAAACAATTTATGCACGTGGAATCTTGCAACTGCCTCACTGATTGCAATAGATATGGAACCAGAATGGACAATATATAGCACAATAAAATATTTATTCTTCTCAAGAAAATCGCCTTTTTATTTTCACAAAAAAAAAAATATTTTTCTACAACCCAATATTTCAAGAAAAGGGGTGTGATGTTGCTGCGTTACACTTCCGCCGAATTGTTTCCATCTTAACTGCTTTAACTCAGTTTTGTTGTTCATTATTCGCAATGAAAACCTTTTAAGCGAACACTCAGTTATTTTAGTTTTGGTTCTCTTAACCGATGTGGCATTTCAACCTTGAAATTAATCAATTGATTGCTATTCCTGAGAGGGTATCTCCCTTTTTCTCTGAAATTCGTTTAAAAGATTTTCGTTGCGAATTATAAACAGCAAAACTGAGTTAAAGCAGTTAAGATTAAAACAATTCGTGTGATGCAGCAACATCACGAGAGTACAGGATGACATTTGCACTTCTTGAAGTTCTAAGGATGGAAAAATGGAGCAGCACATGCACAAATGTGTGGTAGGTCCTAGGATATAAAAATACAAAAAAAGCTTGCCGGGCCAAGCGGTCTCACAATTCCGTCAAATACTCAGAAGCGATTAAATTTTCTTAAGCTTTTGTAAAACTTTGAACGAGAAAATGTTGACTGTGATGTTTAGATTCTTAAAAAAATATAGAACACTTAAAAGATTTCTTTCTTTCCTTTTCTTTAAAACGAAAATAAGTCTTTAAAACTATTTTTGTAATTCTTTAAGTTTTCTGAGTATTTTCACACATTAAATAGAAAGAAATAAAATTTTCCCTCCTCTCTCTCATTTTTAAATTAATTTTAATCCTCAAAATAATAATAATACACTTATACATTTAATAATACATTTAAATAATAATACATTTAAATAATAATACATTTAAATAATAATACATTTAAATAATAATACATTTAAATAATACTACATTCGTCTTTCCTTTTAATTTTGTTAAAATGTACTCTATTTATGTAATCAAAATTGCGATGAAACATCAATCCAGTGTTTTACTACACGTTCATTAGCTACTATTTTCAAGCAATTATTTTCATTTAAAATCATTGCCGACTACTATTTTTACTTTTTGATAAAAAAAAAAAAAAAAAATTCTACTATCATATTAAATAATCATTATTTCCTAGACGTGATATTTTAAATAAATTTTTCTATGAAATTATTTACTGTCTTTAAGAAGTAAAATATTACAACTTGAATCAAATTATAAGCTTAACCATTGACTTCATATGCATAACAAAATATATCTTTTGTGAAAAAAGTGTAAATTACACTGGAAATTACATTAACCGGGAAAGAGATCTATCTTCAAGACAAGAAACTGGAGATGATAATGTGTAAGACCAACGATAGAAAGAAAATTTCCTGGAAAACTAATCTTGTCAACCTCGTTTCATATATGTATCAAGGGATCTACGTTATTGATCTATATGTTGTTACATTGTAACATTATTTGTATCCATATGTATATATATATATATATATATATATATATATATATATATATATATATATATATATGAAATAAATAAATAAATGCAAGAAAACACGAAGAAAGTTAAGTAAGTAAACAGAACGCATTAGATAAGATAAAACAAAGAAAAATTAGAGACATATAAAAAAAGGGGGGGGGGGGAAATAATAAGTAAAAAAATAACAAACAATAGTTTTTTTTTTTTTAAAAAAAGGGGATGAAATTTCATTTTAAAAAAACCGGAAAAAAAGATATAATCTATCTTTATGTCTTTTTTATATCTTTTTATATCTATATCTTTTTTCCCGGTTTTTTTAAATAAAATTTCATCCTTTTTTTTTTGCTGTTTGTTATTTTTTTACTTATTATTTCCCCCCCTTTTTTCATATGTCTATAATTTTTCTTTGCTTTATCTTCATTTTGAACTTTATATATATATATATATATATATATATATATATATATATATATATATATATATATATTATTAGACGCACTATAAGAATCTACATAAGACCTTAATTATCATTTAATAAATACTATACAGCTTTATTGTTCTTGCACGACTGAAACCGGTTTGCAATTGTATCACTATGTTAAATTAGATGATTTATAATATAAATCCGACACGATTGCATAAATTAGTCGATATATTCTATAAATATAGAATATTTATTATATTAGGTATTACATTATTTTATTATAATAATTAAATCGAATTATTAGACGCATTGTAGTTTTTCTAATAATTATGTGTGTTGCATAAGTTTATGTGGAATACTCTTATGCTTAAACATGCATGTAATTGGATTTTATTCAGGAGATTTCTTATTTACTTCCTTTTATTTTTAACGTATTGCATTACAATGTTAACCAATTGATACAGGAACGTAAACAATTACAAACTGGTTTCAGCCACGTAAAGACAGTAAGCAGTATATTATCACTTGATAATTAAGATTTTACATAGAATCTTATATAGAGTCTAATAATTCGGCCAGCGACAGTTTATATATTGCATGAAGTTATCCTTGGATAAACGAATTAGGGGAGAGTCGGGTAGCCCCGCCCACTGTCAATTTCATATGTATAGAATATTTTTTCAAGTCAATGGGCCATCGGACATTAATTTTTATATTAAAAAAAGATTATTTTCAAAGTTTCAAGTATTTATGCAGCTGGTAACATGTTAAACAATAGTTTTGAAAATATGTTGAATACAGTAGTCATGAAATTAAGAAAAATTGGTTGAATGTTTCGATTAAACTTCATTTTAATAATAAAAAAATAATTTTTTCTTTACATGCAGCATTAAAGTATGTAGTCTTAAGTTTAGTTTGCACAAAGAAGTTTGTATGTAAAAAATTTTTCGAGTAATTACAAATTTACAAAAAAATTGGATTTCGGGTAGCCCCACTCACATGAATGTCGGGTATCACCGCCCAATTTTATTTCGTCGATAAATGTACGGTTGCAAAGATTATTATTTTATTGCTTCAAATTTGAATGTTATATGCATTTTTAACAACAAATATATGTTTTAATACTATATGAAACATAAATTTATATATTTAAAAATGAAAAATTAAATATTTTTAAAATGTTATTGATCTATCCAAATTAAATTTAATATCAAGAAATCATATATATTATGATAAGCTACTTGCTTACTTATTTATTTTCACTTATTTGTGAACAAATCAATCTACAGAAGCATTTGAATGCAATCAAAATACAAAGTGAATTTGTAATTTTATAAGAAGTATTTTATATTAAGTTTGTTAGAAGAGATCAACCAAATAAGTTTATATTGAAAAACAACTATTGTTATTAATTATTGTCACTTAAATTAAGTTATTTTCGTTAAATATTTAACATAAATATATATTAATATTATAATATATTAATATACATTAATAATGATAAAAAGTATGACATTTGTTGTTAATAAATGTTAGAATTCACTTAAAGTATATAAATATGTAATAAATAAAATAATTTTGTGATAAAAATGATAAGTGAGGTTTATCTATTGTCAATACATTGGTCATTCTCATTTACACCTGATAAAATAGCCAAAAAACACAATTTTTGTAACTGGGCGGGGCTACCCGACACATTTTGAAAAGAGCTGAAAAACATGTTTTTTTTAATTTCTATTTTTTTAAGTTTAACTATTCTTTTTTTGGTTTATTCTTCTTGCATTATTTAATTAGATGATTAAACAATAGAAACATACAAAAATGTTTATTATTACTCAGTATTATACAGAAATACAAGCAATACTCCTTAAGTGAGCGGGGCTACCCGACTCTCCCCTATATAATAGTGTGCAAAAATTTTTCAATTCGCTTTCAAATTTGCTAAGATATGGTGAAATACGCAAAAAGTAAAATAAACATTAAGGGATTCCAATCTTTCAACCGCTCTCTTGACTTAACTCATAGAAATTACGGCTACCCCCAACATTTTGAGGTTCATAAATCCAAATCCGTTGTAAAAAGGGCACGTTAATTCAAAGAAAGTACGTTTTTGTGTCTGAGTTTTGTGACTTTTCATAATTATAAATATTTATCGAAATGAGTTTCGTAAGATCAGAAACTTTTTTTTTTCTTTTAACCTACAATCAACTAAGCAGAGTTTATTGAATTTTTCTGACTCCTGCAAATTTTTCTTCGACGCAGCTTCGGTACCTTTCTCCATTACCCCAATTTCGTCAAACTTATTTTATTGATGTTCACATAGCATTTGACTTTGATTATCAAAATAATTTTTAATGGGCGAGTTTTAATAATAAATATATTAATACCCGGAGAAAAAAATTCAGCTGGAACTACCGTACTGCACGGTAAAGATATTTCAGTCAAAAAACACATTTAATTATGGGAATAAAATATAAATATACGTTATTTAAACCATTTCAATGAATGGTTTAAGTACCATATATTTATGTTTTACTACAATAATAATTTTTTTTACCTGAAATGTTTATGTTTATATCGTAACAATTTACCGGAAATTTTCTCTTTCAAATTTATAATTCTTGCTACCACGCATTTAGTAAAAAAACAAAACTGAAATCTAAATTCAAGTGATTTTTATCCCGTGCTTTAAAGCGTTACGATAAAATTACCAAATTTTACCTCATATACCAAATTTTAACACACATTATAAAAAACAATCTTTTATTGTTAATTTTACCAAAATCATTACCAAAACACTTCGGAAAAAATTTCCGCTCTTCTTGCAGTTCTTATAGCACTAGAAACACGGAAAATTTTATCATATTCTGGTAGCTTTGACTTTACTGTTTTTTTTTTAGCAAATGAACGTTGCTTATTGAAGGAAATAAATAAGAGATATTGAAACGCTGAATATGAGTTTGAAATAGTTATTTGAAATTATTTTAATATCAAAAATCTATATTTCCTTCAGAATAAAAGTTCGAACCATTTAGAAAACTTGTTTTAGTTTCAGTCCAAAATGATTGAAAAGCATTTGAGAAAGAAATCTATTCCTATCGATTTATCACTTTTTTTGACACACTTGAAAGTGAAAATCCTTCATACTACTGTTCAAAATTTTGAACAGAAATTATTACAATTTAGTGCTCAGCATTGAAATTAAGTTTAGTGTTTTGTAAGATTAAATAAATAAGGTGATCATTTAAGTTTGTACAAAGTTTTTAAGGAAGAGTGCCATTTTCGGAGGGATTATTTAAGTTTGTACAAAGTTTTTAAGGAAGAGGGCCATTTTCGGAGGGATTATTTAAGTTTGTACAAAGTTTTTAAGGAAGAGTGCCATTTTCGGAGAGATTATTTAAGTTTGTACAACGTTTTTAAGGAAGAGTGCCATTTTCGGAGGGATTATTTAAGTTTGTACAACGTTTTTAAGGAAGAGTGCCATTTTCGGAGAAATTATTTAAGTTTGTACAACGTTTTTAAGGAAGAGTGCCATTTTCGGAGGGATTATTTAAGTTTGTACAACGTTTTTAAGGAAGAGTGCCATTTTCGGAGGGATTATTTAAGTTTGTACAAAGTTTTTAAGGAAGAGTGCCATTTTCGGAGGGATTATTTATGTTTGTACAAAGTTTTTAAGGAAGAGTGCCATTTTCGGAGAAATTATTTAAGTTTGTACAAAGTTTTTAAGGAAGAGGGCCATTTTCGGAAGGAGAAAAATTATGTTTACTACTTTCAGCTTTCCAACACACTAAAAAATAGTTCAGATTCAGTCGCGATGGCTCAGGGTAATAGACCATTCGCCTTCCAATCAAGTGAACCGGGCTCAAATTCTAGCAATGGTAGGTCGATACGAATTCCGCATCCGGTTCGCACCGACCACAGAGCTGACGTAAAATATCCTCAGTGGTAGACGGATCATGTGTGAAAGTCCCCTTGCAGTGAGGCTAACAGTGAGAAGTTTTCGCTGTTTTCCTCTCCACGTACCACAAATGAGGGTTAGTTCTAAGTTCAAAAAGTCCTCCACGAAGGCAAATTTCTCTCAATATTTAATCCATGAGTTCCCTTGTCTTCTGGATTAGGTTCAAAATTACAACGCTACGGAGTTGAACATTGGTAGTCTTAAACTGAAAATTCACTCGGCTGTTCAGCGACAATCATAAAATAAAATAGTTCGGATTAAGAGAATAAAAACCATGAAAATGTGACAAAAAATATTATTTTTTAGGCCAACTGTGAAGTTTTTACGCAGTTAGTTCAGGTCAAGTAACTGAAAAATATGAGAAAGGTGAGGAAATTTATTTATAGTCCAACGATTGGAGTTTTACACAAATAGTTCTGATTAAACGAATAAAAAATATAAAATGTGAAATAAAATGTTATTTATAAGCTAACTATGAGATATTCACACAAATAGTTTTGATTAAGTGAACAAGGAAAAAAAAATGACGAAAAATGTTAATTATAGACTAACTATGGGATTGTACGCATATAGTTAAAATTAAGAGGGTAAAAAATATGAAAAGGTGAAATAAGATGTTATTTATATGCCAACTATGAGAAATTTATGCAAATAGTATTGATTAAGTAAGTAAAAAATATAAAAAGGTAAAAAAAAAATTATTTAAAGGCTAGCTATTATAGGATATTTACTCACAAATAGTTCTGATTTAAGCTCTGTAAAAAAAAGTTTTACAACTGTGCAATTATGGCGAATAATTGGGCAAAATTAATTATTAACAAATTACCCCAATTATATATATCGCTATATTAAATATAAATAAAGAATATAACCAATATTTTCACTTTACTTTTGCTGTAATACTTGTTTTAAGATTGAAACACTTTATACAAAAAAAAAAAACGAAATCTGTTTTGTCATTTGTTATAAGCTGTAAGTAAAAAAGTATAAGCTAACTATAGAGCTTTGTTCGAAGAATAAAATAAAAATGTGCTTCGAGCTATTTCTTTAAAACGACGAAAGATCAACGAAAAGAAAAACTTCATTTTAACGAGCTGTGAGAATTTTCAGTATAATAGAAGAATGTATTATTTGTTCGTCAATTTTATTTCTATGTAGCTTGCAGTTATTTTCATTAAATCCAAAAGAATTGAATAATGATTTGGATAATATGACAGTTTGTAGAAACAATGCTATGTATGATTTATTTAAAATTAGATCAATGTAATACTTACTTGAAACGTAAATACTTTTCGTTTAAATTATTTTTTACTCAATTAAAATAAAGTGTGGAGTTTGTGTAGACAACCCTGCTAGAACTGCTTAACTGGTTGTTCTATTGTCCTGAAATTTGGAGAATGGATGAAAGGAACAATTTTAGCCCCTAATCCAAAATATCGCTTAAAAATTTCAGTTAGATCTTGGAAGACGTTTAAAAATTTCAGTTAGACATTGGCTTAGAACTCGCTATTGATAAAAATGAGACTGCTGCAAACGATTTTCTATTTCTTTCAGGTTAGTTGCCATTTACTGGTTAAATTTAACAAAAATAACGCGACCTGCTACAATATACCTAATTGGGTATAATATAAAAAAACACAACTACTTCCACTTAGTAGGAATAACATTTACCATGACGCAATGCTAAATTCTATGTCACTATCCACATAAATGCCACTATCCACATAAATCAATTATTAATCAAAAATCGAATATCAATTACTTTTCTTTATAATGCAATAAAATCTGGCGAGCAGCTATTTAAACGATCAAACACTTCGGAAACGTTAGGCTCGCAGAAAATGCCGTTCATGGGTTAAATTTAGTAGTAATAACACAACATGTGACGTAGGCTATAGTATACCCAATTGAATTTGCAAAGTTCTTTATAATCGTTTCGTCATTTGTTTTATTTTAGTAGTTTGAAATCCTTTTAAATTCATTAAGAATGTCGCTTGTTAATGAAGAAAAAAATACATTTTGAAACGAAAATTACGATATATTTTAAATATTTTTGTTTCTCATCAGTTTTTTTTTGTTCTTATATTTATTTCAACGCTGAATTTAAGTGGATGAAACGCACCTTTAATCTTCTTAAACTAATGTAAGAATAAATTAATAAATACGGAAAAGCGTCATTAATGTAGATTATTTTCCTTTCTCTGTTTGTGATAGAATTTATTATATGAAGGAATAGAAAAAGACAGGAGTAAATTAAATATGAAAGAAATATTTTTTTACGCATTTCTGAACTAAAATGTAAAATAAATTACTTGGAGTTGATTAGAAATTTTGTGTTTCTACATAAATGCACAATATGAAAATATTTCAGCATAAATTCAGGCAATCTTAATTTAATAATTTTGATTGAAATAAAGCATAAAAACTAAAATTTAAAGCAATAAATCATGAAGAATTATTACTCATTCATGCGACAAATATAATAGCGTAGAACTAAATGAAAAATATGACAAACGCACTACATAATATTCCGTTGTGTGTCAACTATTCACATCTATTGAATTAACTAACAGTTTCCGTTAAGCGTTGATAGAGGGTCTATAGTCATTTAAGTTGGGAAAAACTTCAAGAAAATCGTCGTGATGAAGTCAGAGAGGATTGACTTTAAGTACTATAGCTCATGCAATGAATATAAAAGGTATATTTGAATCTCTATTAGACATCATACCATACTGATGCTTAACTTCCGTAAGTTTTAATGGCTCATGGTATAAAGGTTTCATGGTTTAAATGGTCCCTGGTTTAAAATCACAGATCTTTTTTTATTTCTTAAAAAAATTAACAAAATAATAATGTGCTTTTATTTCTTTCCTTTTTCTTACTGTTTTGTTGATTTAAAACTCATTGCTTGTTAAGTTTTTACATTTTTTTCCAGTTGTTAGGCAAATAAAAAATGCTCATATAATGTTTAATATGTGTATTTAATAACCGTTTTCAACTTAAGTTTACTGTAATTTAAAAGTATCATAAAGGTGCAGAATAAATTTTTATAAGTTTGGCTTATTATGAATAAAGACGTTACCAAATTCGTCAGAAAATATATTTCTGCAATAAAAGGGTAAAATTACTCAATCTGTACATTCATTTATCAAGTTAAAGTTCATAATGAGCGTTTCAACCACAAAAACATCAATTTGATAGGGCCTATACCGTTATAAAATGGTTTTACACAATTGTTTAACTTGTATAGTTATTCCCAAAGGCCAGAAGCTATTCACCAGTTGACACGAAAATGGAAACAATTGCCCGTGCTTCATAGATTGGTTAAATATCCAGATACGGGGTACCTACAATTGCCTTGACAAATGGATGTAACCAATTGGGTACTTGTAACTAATCACGTGGCTGTATCTAATCACGTGGTTATACATGACGTGTTAACGTTACAACTTAAAGTCTTGGACTTAAGTCGATGCTGAATCAATTCTCGGATCGACTTAATTGGAGAACTGCAAGTGACTTTGTGCGTGCGTGTCGGACCTGATAGGATGACCTACCAGTGACGTCGCTCGCAAGTTTTCAGTTCCAAAGTGATCTAAACTCTTCAGCAAAAATGCTCGGAATTTATATAGGTCATATATAGGAATTTATATAGGTATAGAATTAGGTTTTCGTTTAATGGAATACCTGCAAGTGATGAAGTGTGGGTATCGATCCTGATTGGTAGTTGAAACATTGCATTTGTTTATGTTATCAACTGTTCTTTGAATTCTATTTCAAGAAAGCCAAGCTCATCAAGTAACAATCCTCTCAAAGACACATTCTATATTCTTTCGCAAAGATTTCAGTTCTTTCATTATATATTTCTTATTTAACACAAAGACAGGCACAAAGACATGGGGTACATGAACAAACTAATTTTGCATCGAAGTTACCAAGTACCCTAAACAAAAATCTATCACGGCTGCAATAAAATACACGTGTTGGTATCAGTGATCTTCTTCTTCTTGAAGTGCAAAAGCCCAATTATATATCATTAAATGCTAATGAAATTAACTTCATTTTATGCTTAAGTCAATCTTAAGAAAAACCTTAAAATAAGTGTTGCTACTTAAATACAGATGTTTGTGCCATTATGTTTATCAGTGTAAGTTTATTCATATCATATTTTTATCATAACTTACATCAAACATACCATGAGTTGTTTGAATACTTTAATATTACGAATGTTTGAGCCGTGATGGCTCAGGGGATAGAGCGTTCGCCTTCCAATAAGGTGAATCGAATTCGAATTCCTGCAATGGCTGGTCGATACGAATCCGCATCCGGCTTGCACCGACTACAGTGCTGACGTAAAATATCCTTAGTGGTAGACGGATTATGAGTTAGAATCTCCTTGCCATCAGGCTAACCGTGGGAGTTTCTCGTGGTCTTCCTCTTCCTGTAACGCTAATGCGGGTTAGTTCCATAAAAAAGTCCTCCACGAAGGCAAACTTTCTCCCAACACTTGATCCAGGAGTTTCCTTGTCTTCTGGAATGGGTTCAAAATGACAAGACTACGGTGTTGAACATTAGTAGTAGTAAACCCAAAAAAATTGGTTCGGCTGTTCAACGACGGTTATAAAACAAAATATTACTTTATTACGAATGCTTTATAATCTTTTACTTTTAAAAATTACAAGAATCCGTTAATTTTAATGAAATTGAGCCATTTGTTGGGTTACATTTGAGATTAGTATTTATAACTAACATAATATTTGAGTATACTCTTTGCATTCATAAATCTACATTAAATTACTGAGCATTAAAAGTATTATGCTTTATTCCAGACGATTTACCCGGAGCCCTGGACCCCTACTGTTGTTGCCCTCATCGTTGTTATATGTTCCATCATCTCTATCATTGCACTATCTGTATCACTCTTTATATTTTTCTATTTTAAGTAAGTTTGAGATCTATTTATAAATCTTATGATTTTGAAAAATAGAAAAGAAAGAAAAATATTTAACTACGTGATATTTATTTATGTTTTTTTTAAATGCAAACTAAATTATATGTAATATTATGACAAGTTCCTGATAGAGAATCAAATTTTTTTTATAAATATAAATTTTGAAATAATAGCAAAAATAATAATGATAATAATTATAACAATAAAAATAATGTTTATTCTCAGGAAAATGTTTCTGTTACAAACAATAAAAAACATAATTATCATTATTTTTAATGCCAGTTTTGGCAATGATAACCTTTCAAGTTCTTGAATTAAAAAAAAAAACAACAAAAGCAATGATTTTTTTATGAATGTCTGTTTTGAAATAAAGAACAGTAACTATGTTTATTATCAGGAAAAGTTTCTGTTATATATGATACCGAACACAATTATCGTTATATTCATACCTGCCAGTTTTGATAATGACAACATTTCAAGTTCTTGTACCAAGAAATAGAAAATACAATAATATTTCTTATAAATGCTAATTTTGAAATAATAATAATAATGGTCATTGTCTTAAAAAAGTTTCTGTTGCAAATATTAAACAGCATGATTATCATTATTTTTTTAAATGCCTAGTTTTGATAATGATAACATTTCAAGTTCCTGAACAAAAAAAAACAGAAAATACGATAAATTTTTTATGAATGCCTGTTTTGAAATAAAAACTGTAATAATGATTATTGTCAAGAAAAGTTTCTGTTATAAATAATAAACAGCACATTTATCACTATATTTATAAACACTGATTTTAATAAAGAAAATATTTCAAGTTGACGAACTAAGAAATGTGAAATGTAATAATTTTTTTTTTAATATAAATACCAGTTTTGAAATAATAATAATGGTTATTATCAGGAAAAGTTTCAGTTACAAATAATAATGGACATAATTATCGTTATTTTTATAAATGCCGGTTTCGATAAAGATAACATTTCAAATTTTTGTACAAAAAAAAAAAAAAAAAAATAGAGAATGCAATTATATTTTTATAAATGACAGTTTTGAAATAATAATAATGGTTATTGTCAAAAAAAGTTTCTACTACAAATATTAGAGAACACAATTAATGTTGATTAAAAATATCATGAAAAGTTCCTGAATCAATGCCTAAAGTTTCAGAGAACTGTACGTTTGATGCTCCGACAATATAATGACCTAAATACGAAAAGAGAAACTTGTTAATCAAACACAAACCCGTTCCAAAGCTTAAAAAGTTCAAAAAGGTTGTATTAATCTGTATTTATTTGTACTTTTAAAACACTGGTCTCGTATAGTTAAAAATTGTTTGCACTATTTTATGAACCTTTAAACTTTTCAACTTTATTAATCTTCAAAACCTTAAGTAAAAACTCTTCTTAGATACTTATTATTGATATCTGCAATATTATTGATATCGTTTATTTTATTTGAATTTTTATATATTTTTCTATTTCAGTTGCCTAAAGTGTAGCCGCTTAAAAGTACATCGAAATTTATCGTTTGCATTACTCCTCAATCTCGTGTTACTCATTGTAATATCCTCTCCTGTTTTGCTGAATGTTTCTTACAGAGATACGGTAATTCAAAAATAAAAATATGTTTGTTCGATTTTATTCAAAGAAAGCATTTCTTTTGTACATGAGTAATTATATTTCATTTCATTTAATTATTGCTTTATCAATGACTTAATCTCACAGAAATAAGTATTTTCATACCCCCAGAGTATTTCGTACTTGTTTTATGACGCATTCACATGTTTTTAGAATAAAACGTCTCATTACTTGCATAAATATCATCGACCATTTCGAGCGAAAAAAAAGGACGCCAAACAAAACTATTTTTTGACAAGGGAAAAACATATACCAAATTATATTCTCTTAAAGTTATTCTCTTAAAGTTATTCTCTTAAAGTTTCTCATTAAATATTTCATATATTTTGTTTCTCATATTAGTTTTTCATAGATTTTGATAGCCCACGCGTAATATGAAAAACTGGCTAAGCCAAGGGCGAATTGAAAAACCTCAAGCAAATAGGGGTGTAAAGATAAGGAGCGGAAAATTAACGGGCAAAATGAATAGCGTATATCGTCTGGCTAACACCTAATACCCCTGACACCTAATCGACTCATCTGTTTCCGGACTTAAAACGGATGTTCACCTTTCCACGTTATCGCTTGTTTATCAGTAACTTTTTTCGTTTTTGTTAAAATACAAGTTTAAAGTATTTTTATGTATTGAAGTACTTTTGATAATTTTTGCAAATATACTCGAAACGTGTTTTTTTTTAATCGTATGTTCTAAAAAAATTCATTTCAACATTTTTTTTTTTAAAAAATGAATTTTTTCCTTTAATTCCTAATAAATATGCATTTATTACAATTTAAAACGATTTGATGGTAATTCGGAAAAATTTGCGTCATTTTTGTGCACGATTTTTTTTTCTTTAAGTACCAAAGTGCATTTTCAGAAAAATGATTTTTTTTTTAAAAAATATTTTCCCATTTTTTTTTATTTTGTGACTGAAATATACTGTTTGGCTATTACGAAATGAGTTACCGTCCTAGCTGAAAGTTACTTCATTCAGAGCTCGTTTCAGACACTATGAGCTAGCACCTCTCGTTCCCTCTGTTAGATTAAAATAACAGTTCAGCTGTTTCAATACAAATACTAATTTAGCTGTTTTTTCCAAAGTCAGGTCCAAACCTGTACATATATATATATATATATATATATATATATATATATATATATATATATATATATATATATATATATATATATATATATATATATATATATATATATATATATATATATATATATATATATATATATATATATATATATATATATATATATATATATATATATATTTATAATATCATTCGGAAAGCAATTTTTTTTATTCTCAACAGAGGACTTAATTGTATATTTTCACTGGCGATTTCCTATTTAAGCTTCATAATCAGTATATATTTTAACAGCTGACACATAGCAAGGCTTGCTTGTGAAAAAGTTCGACTGATTCTATTTAATAATCTTTGGTTGATGCCCTTTCAAATGTGGAAAGCGGAAAGCAACTTTTTCGGCACATGCAGTCGGACTTCTATTTAACGAACTTCCATTTTGCGAATTTCTCGATTTTGAGATTTTTTTCGAGGTATCAAGAACATTTTGGAACATTTCGTAAAATAGCTTTCAAATAGCGAAGTGAATTTTCTATTTAACGAACTTTTCTTTGAGATCCACTTTCCCCATTTCTTGACATCCCCATTTCTTCTTGGCCCACATTTCAAAATTGTTTACTCATTTTCTGGGGAAAATGACACTGAATTGATTTTTGTAGCCACTTAACTTTTAGAGAGAGCAGTAATATCCCTTTCTCTTTTTGCTTGCCTTCCAATCGAAAAATTCAGACAAAATTAACAGATTTTATCAGTAGAAATTAAATTTACGAACGCATGTGGTAATGTATGTAAAAAATTACTTTTATAATAAATACAGATATAATTCTATACGTAAATTTAGTTTTTTTTTTAGTTGAAAATGTATGTAGCATGACTGGATAATGTTTTGCTCTATTCTTGCCTTCAATGCAGATTTTTTTATGGTTAAGATTCATAAAATAAATTGTAGATGCTAGTTAACAAGATAAAGGTGTTTCAATTGCTGTTTAAATTATGTCTAGTGTTTATGAATTTAAAACCTGCTTTGTGTTGCTTTAGTATTTTAAAAAGTGATATTCCATTTAACGAATTCTCCATAGAACGAACTTACTTTGGGGATTTAGTGACTTCGTTATATAGAGGTCCGATTGTATTTTTCTTTCTTGCAATCGGAAAAGTAAAAACGCCGTTCAAGCAAGAAAGAAATTCTCCGATGTATATCGAAAAAGTGCTTTGAGATTACGCCGGTGACAAAACTGGTTAGAAAAATTTTGATCTGCCAATTTTGAGGAAAATGCTCTACGCTCCGGAAAGCCTGTTGAAGTTGATGAAGACATAATAACGAAATTAATTAAGGCAAACCGGCAAATAACAACTCATGAAATTAAATTTATCAAATTTGGACTATTCATAATCATTGGAACACCTAAGTATAATCTCAAAACTCGCTAGATGGGTTCCACATGTTCTGAGGGAATTTTGACGGAATTCTGAGAAAATTTTGACTTCGCTCTTTGACGTCTGATATTCGCTTCTCAAACGCCAAAAAAATTACTCATTTTTGAACAGCATCATCATTCATGAAGACAACATTCTACAACAAAGTTAAGATCTCGACGAAATTTTCTTTGGTGGTAAAACCTTTGCTTCAAATCAGGAGGTCATATTCAGTGGAAATTCTTAAAAGTGGAATTTCATCGGAAATATCATCTCCTGTAGTTAGTCATTAAGGCAATTGGTGTGATTGATCTTGTTTTCCAGTGGCGCCATCTATGGCCAAGAATTCGATTTCTGCCACACTCATAAATCGCATCCGTATATAGGGCGGATCCATTCATTCATCCACAGATCGTAATTTTGACCTGAATCGGAAAACGATCCATCTCCAATTCAGTACCCCACAGAGGTATAATTTGTTATATGAGGGCCGGGATAACCTGGTCGGTAGGGCGCTGGGCCCATATCCAAGAGGTCGTGGATTCGATCCTCGCCGGCCGAAGACTCCCCGTGTAGTAAATGGTGACTGATGCACGTTAAATCTGTCGAGTCTCAAAGTCCTCCATGTTCCCACAACAAATCAATACCTCTGGGGGTACTGATCCAGGAGTTTCCTTGTCTTTTGGATTGGTTCAAAATTACAAGGCTACGGAGTTGAACGGAAGTAGTCGTAAACCCATGAAATGGGGTCGGCTGTTCAACGACGGTTATAAAATAAAATAAAATTTGTTATATGATCATGGTATACTTTGTGACCCGACAGATTTAACTTACACCAGTCACCATTTACTACTACACTGGGAGTCTTCGGCTGCTTGGATTCGAACTATCGTTCTCATGAACTCGTGTCCATCAGCTCCATGCCTACCAGGGTATCCCGGTCATCTCAGATAGTTTAGAAGTCATATGACTGAGATTAAAAATCCGGGTGTTCCTGAAATGGTTATTAAAATATAGAAACTGGGAAAAGAGGCCATATGAAAGTAGTGGATAGATGGAATTCTAAAAGGTATTTTATGAAAATATTGCTTCTATGGTGATTGACAACAAAGTATTTTATGGTATTCAAAGTATTCAAAGTATCTATACTATTTTATTTTCCAGGAGTGGCTGTGCAAGAGTGTACTGGTGCTACAAATGTATTCGGGAATGTCGAGTATAAATTGGATGTTTGTAGAAGGTCTTCTTCTACACAGTCGTGTCACCATCAACATATTTAAACAGGATGCTCCATTCAAAACCTACTACTGCATTGGATGGGGTAAGGCAACATTCACTGTTTCGTTTCAACATTTTCTATTCAGCTGAATGATCGAATACCTTTTTTAAAAAAATTAACACTGTTAATGTCACAATGTTAATATCACAAAGAATCATCCATAATTGTAAATATTTTGACAGTCATAATTTAAATATTTTGGTCCTCTAATTGTTACAAATATTGTTTTAGTACTATTCCTTAAATATCGATTAGAATGCTGAGTAAACAAAAATTGAAACAAATATAAGTTCAAATTTATTAGTATGTTATAAATCAGTGATGGGCTTCATGCACGAAAATTTTATTCATGACTAAATTTATTCAGAATAAATTTATTCTGAATGATTATTCATATGAAAATTTAGTCATTATTCATCATTCATTACTCAAATGTATAAAAAATTTTGAATAATGATTGATGAATAAACTCATTAGTCATGACTAATTTTTCTGAATAAAATTTGAATAACCAGCAAAAAATGCAATCGATATGTCTTTGTCTATAACGAGATGCAAAACATCGTTTGCTCTTAAACATCTTATTTTAGGAATTAAACTATAAAACTAAGACAGGTATGACTATTTTTATGTTATTTTAACTTACTCCAGCGTAACATACTTAGTTGTGCTAAAAAGTAGGTTTATAACAGTTTAGTTACTTAAGTTCATTTTGAAATTTTGTTCTAAAATCTATAAAACGCAATTTTTTATAGTTTTTGAAAGAAAACGATAATAAAGGATTAACGTTTTATTTGTAGTTGTCATAATCATAGTCAATTAAAGTATTCCGTGCCCATTTTTGTTGACCAGTGAAATTATTGAGTTATTCTTGACTAATGAATAAAGGATACTGAATAACGAATAATGAATGATTTATTCTTTATTCAAAATATTTCTGACTAATGAATAAATCTTTATTCATCATTCATTATTCAGATTTTGAATAATTATTCATCATTCTTTATTCATTATTCTGAATGACAAATGCCCATCTCTGTTATAAATTACTTATGTAATAAATAATTCAATAACTCGTGTCATTAATTTTATTTAACATTAAAGTGGCGAACAGGGCGGCCTATGATGGTTTTGTGCCTGCCGCCCCCGTATTTTAAATTCAGACCATGATCTTACATTTCAACACAAGAAAAAGACAATGCATAACGATAATTGTTTATATTGAATTTTTCATTTAGAAGCAATTTTTGACTTATATTTATAAACATTGTATGAAGCAATCGAATTTAAAAAAAAAACAATATATAATTAATAACTGTGTTTCTTAAATCTTTGCATTAAGAAACTAGTTTTTATATCGTATTTTAGCACATTGCAAGAAGAGTAAAATGTAAAAACAATATGTGGATTAAAAGAAATGTTACATTTTTTTTTAAAAATCCTATTTTTTAGGCATTCCTGCTCTCTGCATTGGTATTTGGTGCTTTATGATGCATTTATATCACAACACAACCTGCTTTATTGGATATGGAAATCTCCCTTTTATTTGGGTCATCACGGGACCCATGTTGGCTGCATTATTGGTAAGATTTATTTTGACAAACATCATGTCAACAATATCCATGTAATCCCAAAAGAAACTTCAGTCAAAATTATAGGGGTACTGATCCATTTTGAGGAAGAGTAAAAAGTAACAATTGGACAAATCTTGTCCAATAGTAAATGTATCTCCAACAATACATTTTACACTTCAGTATGAATTTAGGACCGTAAAAAAACCCTCTCAATACCCTGTCACAGACTGAATTGTATTGCAATATATCGACTTAGTGGCAAAGAAAGGAACAACGTTTTTGCGAACCACTAATGATCAACTGATCTACTAAATATCTGGATTGCTGATTCAATGATTACAGCTTGAATCCCGTTTTGGCGAAAAACGGCAGGGAGAGATAAAGCGTAGGTTTCCCAAAACTCCAGCTTTATCACTTTTTCGAACAACTGTTCCCTCCCTTGATTCTTTAAGAGAAATCTAGAAAAAAATGTATTTCTTATAATGAAAACAAATGCACCATAATTTCTTAGGTGTTGTTTCTAATAACACTTGGACAAGCCAAGCTCGTGAGACATTGGCCTTTGCAAACCAAATCAGGAAGATGCGCCATTACGTTTGAGAGAGCACCACAAAGGTGAGCTTTAGCTCAGAACCCATTGGATAGATGTCAGTATCACTCTTCCGTGAGGCCACTTCCACAATTTAGACTTCTGAAGAGGAAGGAAAAGTTCACCAGGTCTCTAAACCCATTTTACTGCTGCGCAGCAAGCCACAGGACTCTCAATTCCTCAGATTTAACGAGCACGTATATCGGATGTACTCTGTGTCTCTTATAGGAGTCGAGGATTGAACCACAGCCCCTCCGGACTGGAGTTCAATTCTCTAACTACCGGGCTACCAAGACCCTGGGAAATAGTGTGGTGCATTTAACTGTCAATGAGTAATTAAGGTGCGTGTTCACCCAGGTAGAAGACTCAATGCGATAAAAATGCTTTTTGATGCAAGCTGGGTTAGAATCTGGTACATTTGTGCCCCTAGCCTGATGCTGTGTCCATTACGGAAAAAAGTGTGAATAGCCCACAAACGAGTTCATAAGCTTTCTATAACAACCGTTCAAACTAGAGGCCAAATCTACAAATTTTTATTAAAGTTCGTTACAATAACAAGCTAGGATTCTTTTTTTTTCTTCATAAAAGGGAGCTGACAGTAAAAAATAACTACCAGCTTCTTCTGAAAATTAACTACCAACTTTCCAACTTTCTAGAAATTTCGAATTTCGAGTGTATATCGCCAGTGACGTCAAAACTCAGCACTAATTAATTACAACCCACTGATTGACAACAACCATATTACTAACTATTTGAGTGCGCGTAAATGAAACGCAGCAGTAATTAATCATTGTTTCAATTCAATGGTATTTCACTAAATATATATCGCTGAAATATTGCTTACTTAATTCTTGCATCATTACATTTTGTTACAGGTAAATACCGTGTTTCTGATAGATATAATAAGAGTTTTAGTCACAAAAGGTAATACTCATCTGACTGCCGATACTAACCAAGTGAGATGCACGCTTTATGATGGCCTACCCCAGCAGAAGTACTGTCCCTGGCCTCACACTCAGTCGGCAGTCAACTCATGTGGTGGTCGCAGGTAACAACTAAACTATATCCTCATATCTCTGTAATTATTCATCAATAACTTTTTTTTACAGCAGACAGACACACAATTTACAATAGTTGTAGTTCATTTACGTCGCACTAGAGCTGCACAATGGGCTATTGGCGATGGTGTGGAGAACATCCCTGAGGATGATCGGAAGACATATCATCACAATTTTGATTTACTGCAGAGGGGAAGGATCCCCAGCTTCGGTAACCGGACATATTAACGAGGATCGATACAGCACACCCTCGGTCCCTACGCAGACTGATCCAAGTGGTCACTCACCCGCACACTGACAACAGCCAGTGAGGCTTGACTTCGGTGATCTGTTGGGACCCGTGTCTTAACGATCAGAGCACTGCGGAACCAATTTAGAACACACGGTTTATTCTGAAACTGAACTCCTCAATGTATATTTTTAGAGCTCTTGTATAAAACGAAGAAGAAAATTCCCACATTATAGATCTCAAATTAATATTTAAGAGAAGAAAATTTTTTTTTATCAACATTTGGCAAATAGCTACCAAAGAAAAGGAGTTCAAGTGACGGGTAGCCTCTACTGCTTCCTTAGTATGACCTGTTCAGAAGTACATGAAGAAACAGTTCATAATAGGGGAAGAGCCCCTAGTGGCGTAGGAGAACATTTCCTAGCAAAGGTTCCTATGAAGTTTTAATCCAGATGATGAACCCAAACTCTCCTAGAAGTATGTCGCAACTTTTATGCTACCTCTTATTACATGTAATATTTTTAAACTTGTACATTTCGACAAAAAATTGACTAAATACGTCGTTTTATTTTTTTCTACTAATTGGCAAAATGGGTGTTATTTTGGGTTTGATTGCGTGCTCACCTCATTTGGACGTCAATCCAGGGTAATTCCAGGTATGTGAAACCTGAAAAAAATATCAAAATTAAAAATTTACTATTCTCTGGCCAGAAATTCTGAGAAACGCAGCACCAAAATTACTAATTTAGTTGTTTGATTTGTTTTTTTTTTATCATTTCATATTTGAATGAATTTTGAATTAACTCAATTTTATTTTAATTTCTGCTTGACACAGGAAAGCAATCAAAGCCACTGCACTACTTTTTCCTCTACTCGGTATACCACATTTGATATTTTGTGTTAATCCGAAAGACAACGGAAAACTAGAAGATGCTTACATGATTTTTAATGCTTTCGTCAAATCAACACAGGTAAGCACTTCCAAAATTTATAATTCGCATCATAGTTATCATGATTTAAATCACTTGATTTAAATCATGATAACTCTGATTAAAACCCTAATTTAAATCACCTAATTTTTTTTTTCAAAACTCATAGATTAAAGCCCCAATTTAAATCACCTGATTTTTCTTAAAAAATCATTGATTAATGCCCCAATTTAAATCACTTGACTTTTTTTTTAAATCATTGATTTAAATCAACTTTAAATCCCGTTAATTTAAATAAAGTTAATTTTTTAAAAAAACATTATTATAAATATAAATAATTCCTTGTTAAATACATTTTTTAAAGGGTGATTTTCGTAACTGTCTGATTTCAATATTAATTTCTGACTAAGAAGTAATGAAAAAAATATGAATGTAAATTAAGTCATTTTTTTGCATGCCCTTTCATGATTTTATTTAAAAAAAACACTAATTTAAATAAAAGTAATTTTTTTTTAAATATTTATATAAACTGATTTTTTTCTAAAAATATTAATTTAGGAAACAAATATTTCTTATACACTATAATTAAAAAGGACATTATTTAGGGGTGTTTTTTTTTAAATTCTAATTTCATTGATTATGAAGATTTCTTACTAAGAAAAGGATATGTATATAAAATTGCAATGTATGCATAAAACATATTTCAGTTGTACTTGTTTATTTTTTTATGTTTATTTAAATGCAGTGTTTTTAAAACTTGCTTGATATATAGTCTGTGTATGTCAAGACTTTTTCTACCCAGATTAACTTTCTTTAGTTATATTTTCTGAACTAAACTAATTTACTGTTCATTAGATATTTAACTGACAAATCATCTAACAATTTTTAACATTCATTAGCAAGCTGAGCTTAAGAAACATAATTTTGATTTTATCTATTCAATGATTAGTTTTTAATATTTAAATAGTATCAACTATTTTAGTAAGAAATTGCACTTGTATTGTTTCTTTAAAAAAATGATAATTATTAATACACTTTATTAGATGTTTTAGTCGGTAAAGGTAGAAAAAAAATTGTGATTTAAATAAAAAAAATTCAATTTCATTCAAGATAAATTCGATTATTTTCATTTTATTTCGTTTTATTTAATTTTTTATTTATGTATTTATTTATTCATTTTTGAAAAATCCTGATTTTTGCCAAATCTGATGTGTTTGTAATTTTATTGAAATTGATTATGAAGGTAAGCCTGTGTAAATTTGTTTTCTCTTTTTTACCAAATAAACACAGTTTTTACCCAATACATAGCAAATAATTATCTTTACTTATTTGCATAAGATAGATTTTAATTTTTTTTTCTTCCTATTTTTATAGGGTCTGTTTGTATCTGTTCTTTATTGTTTCATGAACAATGATGTAAGTACACAGAAGTACAAATAATTTTTAAAATGCACTATTTTTGCTTTAAATTTAGATTTTAAAAAAAATTGAATTAGAACAGAATTAGGATCTAAAAATTGCTATGATACATCGTTCATATGTCCCACTGTGGATTGATTGCAGAGACTCTGTTCCCAGTAGGATGCCGAACTTGAGCTGCGGCTAGTAAGCGGGTGGGTCACCACTTTGATCAACTTGCATAGGGACCGAGGGTGCACTTTATCAGAACTGGTTAAACTGTTCTACCATAAAGTTCTCGACTTCACGCGCAGGTCGTCAGGTTACCCAAGAGGAGGAACAGTCCCCTCTGAATTGTAACAGAATCTTCCTATCATCCTCAGGGATGTTTCCTTGACAGTCTCCAATAGCCCAACGTGTGCCGTGGTGACTCAGGGGATAGAGAGCTAGCTTCCCAATTAAGTAAGCGAGTTCGAATCCCGGCGACGGCTGGTTGATTCGAATTCCGAACCCCACTCGTTCCGACCTCAGTGCTGACATAAAATATCCTCAGTGGTAGACGGATCATGGTTTAGAGTCCCTAGGCCGGTAAGGTTAAGTATAGTAGGCTAAGTCCCTTGTCCGCTAGGCTGTGGTTTTTCATGGTTTTCCTCTCTAGGTAACGCAAATGCGGATTAGTTCCGTCAAAAAGTTCTCCCCGAAGACAAAATTTCTTCCGATACTTGATCCTGGAGTTCCTTTGTCTTCTGTATTGGGTTCAAAATTACAAGGCAACGTTGTTGAACACTGGCAGCTGTAAACTCAAAATTGGTCAGTTATCCAACGCAGTAATAAAATAAAATAATATAGCCTATCGTGCAGCTTTAGTGTGACGTAAATATAGTGCCTTATCATTTTCATACATACCTTATCATTCTGATATTACTTTATCATTCTGAGAAAGATAAGAATGCGTATCTCAATGAAAGAGTAATTTGCAAACATTATAAATTTAATATTTGGGGGGGGGGGAATGCTAATATTTTCGAATTATTGTTTCTCAAATGTTTCAAATTGTTATTGTTTCTTAGATTTAATTTAATATAAGAAAGAAAAATTAAAGCTAACGAAATGAATGAAAATTAAGAGAAGAAAATTGGATTACAAACCTAATTTGAATTATAATATAAAAAAAAGATTATAAATGTTGATTCAAAGCAGCCGTTACAAAATTGAACGAAAAAAAACGGCACAGGAAAAAAAAGCACCAGAAAAGTAGCACCTCATTAGTAATCCTATGAATTTAACAACCGATTAAATTCGTGTCGTAAAGCCGAATGCAATTAAATATTTATTCGAATGAAGTTGAATATTTTTTAGAAAATATAATTAAAACATAAGGATTAAATGAAAGTGTACTGAAAAGAATTTTCCCCTGGTTCATGCTATGGAATAAAATTAGAACTCTTAAGCAATTCTAATATTGCCCTAAATTTCAATAATTACACCTATTGTATTGTGACATAATTACAATTTACAAATAATTGTTCTTAACTCGTTATTTTTTTTTAAAGTTTTATTAAATTGAAACACTCTATCAATTTTACTCTTATCAAAAGTCACTGAGAGACAGTTAATTTATTTAATTGATATTTCATTTATAATAAAGCTATTATATATTATATAACGGCATTAAAAATATATAATGTATTAAAAGTTCCTTTCAGTCTATTTCAAATTAAAACTAGAATATTAATTGACTGCTTAAAAAAATATCTAATTATATTCGAAGAATTATTTAATTACATTAAATTCATAATGGCTTGAATAGAATCTGGCGTTTTATTTATGTAATAGATAATGAGGTGTTTTTTCACCAGGACTTTTTTTTTCCTCAATGCATTTTTTTTCCTTTGTTCTTTTTTTTCCAAAGGGTAGGTTGGGTTACGCGGGGGCCGCGAAAAGCCGCAAACCCGCTTCGCGGGTCGGCTGGGCAGGGATAGCCTGGTTGGTAGGGCACTGGGCCCATGTCCAAGAGCTCGTTGGTTCGATCCCCGTAAGCCGAAGACTTCCCGTGTAGTAAATGGTGACTAACGCACGGTAAATCTGTCGTGTCGCAAAAGTCCTCCATGTTCCCATAACAAATCAATACCTCTGGGGGTACTGATCCAAGACTTTCCTTGTCTTCTGGATCAATTCAATTTTGTACTTGTCACTGTGCTCAGCAATTAATACATGGGTTTTAGTAAGATGCACAAAATTGATGACACAAAATAAAACAGTAGTTGCTGTTTCAATATCGAGCATGTCACTAAACTTTATAATAAATACATGGGGGCTTCCAAATTCGACTAAATTTGTTTCGAAGCTATTTTGTCCGAAGCTTGCTTAATTTTGAGAAACTCTTTTTTACAGTCAAAGCTAATTACTAAGTAATATTACATCAAAATTAAATAAAAGTATTACACGGAAATTTGTTTTTGGCATAATCTGATTTTATGACTGTAAATTAAACTCTCTAGTCAAACTCAAAAAACTTTTTGCCAGTGATTTAAGTGCTCTCGAATATCCTTTTAGATCTTTTTATCGATCAAAAATTTTTAAGCCAATAAAAAGTAACCTCTTTTTCAGCATTTATCCAAACGTTTACGTGAAAGTTTTATCCAAATTAACACGTGTAGATTAAATGTAGAGTAGCCTACATATGACTAAATATATAACCTACATGTCAGAGGTTTGAATGTAATGGCCGTAGTAGCCCAGTAGCTAGAATGTCGGACTCCGGTCCATAAATGCCGGTGTTTGATTCTCAACTTCACTCTAAGACCTACAGAGTACACGCAATTTACTTACTTGTTAAATCTGTAAAATTGAAAGTCCTGTGGACGATTCCTGAGAATTACCATTTGTTCAGGGATCTGCCGAAAATTCCCTTCCAAATCAGATCTACGTCAAAATTTTTGAAGTGGCCTCACGAAAGAGTGATGCTGCCATCCATCCGGGAAGTTCTGAGCTAAGACGTACTTTTACCCTTACGGTGCTCTCTTGGAAACGAAGGGCACACATTACAGACTTAATTGGCAAAGGCCAATGGCTGGCATTCTTGGCTTGTCCAAGGGTCATAAGAAACAACAAACAGTTTTGAATGCTGGTTGTTACTCTTCCCTATTTTGATATCAACTTGTTTTTATTAAGATATATAGTTTTGTGGGAAACATGAAGCTCTCTAATCAGGTTTCTAATCGCGAGTTATACCCAGACAGATTTAGGTGTAGATTGCTTCGAATGCATTTTAGCTTTTTAGTTAGTTTCTTGGGCAGAAGACCCTACCATAAACAGTAAACGCGTGATCTACATTGCAGATGACGACTTCGCGACATTATTTAGTTTTTAACTAGTTCCAGAAATATTTCTCAATCTATCAAAATTCTTAGATGTCTAAAGAAAGTTGTATTTAACGACTTAAATATTTACCTAAATATTCTTAAATACCTAAGATTCTTTACCTAAATATTCTTATTCCACAGGTTCAGACAGCATTGCGGAAGGCTTACATGCGCTCCGTCTTACGCCGCACTCCAAACCAAAGATACACCTGCCGCACCAGAGGGATGTCTCAAACTTCTGGAACATATCTGTCTCATTCGGATGGCAACCCTTTGAGCGATACGACAGGAAGATGCAAAGCTTCTTCTTCAAGAGCAGTTTTAAGACTCCAAGAACTCCCTACGAGAAAGGACATTCGAACAAAACCTGAATGCATGACTGTCATCTTTTAATTCATCCACCTTCACATTCCTATTGTACAAGCAAACACGTCAGGTCATGTCCAGAATGTACGACTGTAACATTTAAATAAACCCTCTCCATAAATTGTTTGCAAAATAAAGTGAAACTATCAATATATCAGTACAGAAAATTTCCCGTACGCTGTTAGAATTTTCATTCTAAAATTATGGTTAAATAACTGGCAACTGTCTGTCCATCCGATTAACCGTAAAGTTTACGGTAAAGAACATTTTTTACTTTTATTGTTTTGAAATCATTTACAATTAGAAAGGTTATAAAACCATGAATACAAAACTATACAGTTTTTTAACCATTTACAACTAGCATTTTGCAAAAACGCACACAAAAAATATTTAACTAGACATAAGAGCTCGGCTTTTCGTAAGGTAATGGGCATTGGAGAGTGCCGGACACTAGAAATTCTTCGTGTGTTGAAGGGGATGGAGCAAATATTGCGGTGTCAATACTGGGATGCGAACCCCAGTTCCGCCAGTCATGAGACTGACAGATTAGTCCGCTTGGCTATGATGTGTACGCAGTTGCAAAATTAGTGCCAAAATGGATTGGCTCAAATAATACGCCACATACAAATTGCTCTAGAAAACATGTATTTGTCCAGGAAACATGGCATATATATATACAAGTCCAAAAAGATGTACAAAAAGATTAAAGTAGAAAATAAGCTATATTTCAATTAATCACGCAATTACACAATATTTATGTTAGTCCAAAAAGTACTCGCGACATATATATTAAATGGTCCAGAAAATAATGAAAAAAATAAATAAATTGGTCCAGAAAGCATGCCACTCAAAGATTAGTCCAGAAAGCATACCACGCAAAGATTGGTCTAGAAAGCATGCCACGCAAAGATTAGTCCAGAAAGCATGCCACACAAAGATTAGTCCAGAAAGCATACCACGCAAAGATTGGTCCAAAAATACGCCACATATTCATTAAACCTAGAAAACAAACACATATACATTGGTCCTGAAAGTACACGCTACATAAATATTGACCCAGAAAACAGGCTCTATATAGATTGGCTCCAAAAAAATCGCCACATATATATCGCTCGGGAAAATACATCACATATGTATTTGTCCAGGAAGTATGCCATGCAGGTCCAAAGAAAGGCACAAAAGGATTGTCGCAGAAAATGAGCCACATATCGAATAACCCAGAAGTTACTCAACATTTATGTTGGCCCAAAAAATACTCACTACATATTAATTGTCCACTAGACCCAAATAAATAATGTCATATTTATATTCCTCTTAACTGTCGATAAAGATGCTTTAATCAAATTCCTTACTTTTCTTATAATTTTTCGTTGTAATTACGAACTCCAACCCATAAAGGTAAATACAATTTTATTTTTACGCACACATTTACTCTGTAAAGGTGTACTAACAGGGGAAAAAAATTATAAACCCTTGTTTTTAAATGATAAAACTGTAACAAAGTGCATGATTTGTAAAATTTTAACTTCATCCCACGAGATTCTCATCGTGGTGAATATTCCTCGAGACCATTTTTTTGCATGCATTTCATGTTTTGATATGAATGTTTTATATATATATATATATATCACGTCATGTTGTATTGCACTAAAATAAAAATAATAAAATTATAGTTGTTGAAAATTCAATGGTAAACATTATACATATATATGTATGTATGGTAAAGTGGAGTAACACCGAGCAGCTAAGCTTCGAATGCCGGTTGGAGCTGAACTGTTCGACCTAGAAAAATGTCTGATTTAACCAAGATATATATTTTCTTAGTTGTATGTAATATATTATCCTTGAAAAGTCATAGATGTATAACTTATTTTATAAATTATTTCTTTTCTAGAAAAAGTCGAACCAGGTACTCTATTGTTAACTCTATGGAAAATCGAAAAATACTAGAATTTCAGCAAAAAAAGTAGCTGACATTTCTATTTTATATATATATATATATATATATATATATATATATATATATATATATATATATATATATATATATATATATATATATATATATATATATATATATATATATATATATATATATATATATATATATATATATATATATATATATATATATATATATATATATATATATATATATATATATATATATATAATAAATAAATAAATACAAGAAAACACTAAGAAAGTAAAGAAAAACAATAAGTAACATTTATTGCGCTTAAGCTGCAAGTAAACAGCACTCATTAGATAAGTTCAAAATGAAGAATAAAACAAAGAAAAATTATAGACATATGAAAAAAAGGGGGTGGGAAATAATAAGTAAAAAAAAAAAAAAAACAACAAACAATATTTTATTTAAAAAAAAAAAAAAATATCATATGTCTATAATTTTTCTTTGTTTTATTCTTCATTTTGAACTTATATATAAATATATAAATATATATATATATATATATATATATATATATATATATATATATATATATATATATATATATATATATATATAGTCGAACCTCGCTAACTCGAACCTCGATTTCACGAATTTTTCGTTATCTCGAAGAAAACAGAATTCCCTTCAAATTTCCTATACACTCAATGTTAAAAAAAACTTGATTTCACGAATTTTTTTTTCTTAATCTCTCGATAACTTGAATTTTTTTTTTCATAAATAGTGTAGATTTTTTTCCTGAAAATAAAAAAAATATTCCAAAAAATTTTAAGAATGGAAAACCAATTCACATAATGATACACTTTTTTAAAAAAAATGGTCATAAAGACCTCAGTGGCATGGAATGATGAGTCTTCCTCTACGATAATGAATGGCTTCAAGAACGCTGGATGCATTAAAGATCACGAAAGTAGTCAAACAATCAATATCATTAATTCTGTTGAAAACTTCACCGAAAATGATTGGGACAGATTGACTGGATTCATGAAACTTGATGACATGGAATTTCATGACTTTGTAAACGTAGATGATGCAGTAGCAGTGTGTGGTCACTGGGATGACAATGATATCATCGCTCAAACGAAAGCTTCTTGTGAACTATCGGAAGAGGATGAGGAAATCGAAGATTTACCGCCAAATGTTAATAACAAACAAGCACTTTCTGCAGTGGACACTGTAAGCAGATTTATTGAGAGGCAGCCGAATATGTCAGAAGAGGCATTAAAGATATAGTCCACTTAGAAAATGTTATAGACAAACTTTCTTACACATCTCTAAAGCAAACAACAATGGAATCTTTTTTTAAATGAAAGTGTAAAAAGTTTTTTTAGAATAAATATGGAATAGTAAATAAGGTATGTAAAGAGCATTTTTCTTTATTCTACCATCGATAACATGCAATTTTCGATAATTCGAATTTTCGGCATCTCGAATTTTTTCTCCCCTCCCTTCAAGTTCGAGATATCGAGGTTTGACTGTATATGTATATGTATTAACTATAAAAGTACAGTTTAACAGTCACTAAAAAACATATGTTATATTATTGTCATAATTAAATTTGTTCTGAAATATGAAATTTAAAAAAAAGTAGTTCAAAAAACATTTATTTCATGGATGTTTAAAAAACTTTTAAGTAGTTGATTTTGTAAATTAAAGAAATTTCTATGATGTATAATTTTTTATATTAGATCTAAATAACTGCGAGAAGTGAGTCGTGTTTGATAGATTTTACCCTAAACCAGAAAAAGACTCCGGTGTTTTATGTCGTGTTTCATAACCGTAAACTCTTAAAATGCTAAATATAACATTTTTAACTTATTTTGACAAAATGATGTAAAAATATGAAAATATGTTTAATTGAAATTCTACTTTAAAAGGGATAAAATGTTTCAGCGTACCTGCAAAATGAAGTTGTGATTTAAATTTCGTAAAAAAATCATTATATCGTGGGCAAAACAAACAACCATAATTAAATGGTTGTTTGTTTTGCTAGCGATTAGTTGATTCTTCAATCCAAATTTCAATTTACTACTCTTACCTGAATAAACTAATAACATTGAACATAAACATGGAATACATTAATAAGAGAAAAGCTTGACTCAACTATTAGTTGGGGTGGGTAAAGGAAAGCTAACTGCTGCTTTTGAAAGATAAGACCATTTTGAGAAAAGAGTAAGATTCGAAATAAGATATTACCAAAGAAAAAGGAAAAGAAATATTTCAGTACTGCGATTGAGAATTATCAGGAATTTAATAATCTTTAAAACCATTAACGTACTTAAAATAACAAGCATCTTAGTATGTGAATATCCAATCATTAGATCATAAGATATTTCCGTCCTTTATTTTGCACCTTGTACGTAAGAAGATTTGTAAAAAATTTATCATCTAAGAAGCAAACAAAAAAAAATTCCAGGTCTAAGAACGCAAATTATAGTAATCATGCTGAAAAATTCTTAAAGTTTACTTATTGCTATATATGGGTCATTGTCACAAAAACAGTCATTTTCATGTCCCCAGTATATTTTATGTTTGTTTTACAGCTTACGAAAAAAAAATTCAGGGAAAATGTCCTTCAGAATGCAAGCTAACAAAAGAATAAAAATAAAATTATCAATTTTTATTTTTTATTCATTTTAGGTAATTAAAATATACCAATATGTCATTCCCTCACTTGTCCCCACTGCTGATTTAAAAAAAGAAAAAAATTGTTTCTGAAATAATTTTTTTTTTTTTTTTACAAATTCGTGTTTTTTATTTCAGAATACTGAAATATAGAATTCAGAAAATCAATTTTAAATTTAATTTCTGATAAAAATATTAACACAGCACTATTTTAAACTTTGTCCCCAGTGTTTCGCGTCATTCCCTCACAACAATGTTCTTATCACCCGCAATCTTCTTAGAATAAAAATATTTTAATAAAAACTTCAGACGTTAACAACTGGCATCATAGAACAAAATTGCAGTATGTTTCCATCTTCAACTTAAAGAAGCTTTGCTGTGGAATAAATTTGAATGAATCTAACCAGGTAAAATTTTTTACATTTGTCATTCCCTCATGTCATTTTTTAGAGTAAAATAAAATACAACTTCATCGAGAAAGTGGATAATTATATGTTGCTTTCTTGTATGAATATAATTGTATGTGATTCAGAATTAATTAGGCCTAACTGTTATTTTTAAATTTTATTGAATTCGTCATTCCCTCACTAGTGTATAAAGTGAGGGAATGACGCTGAAGTGAGGGAATGATTCAAGATGTGTACAAATTTTTTTTTGTTCAATCGTGCCAGCCAATTTTATTTCCCAAACCTGTAAAAACTATTAAATATATAAGACTAAATTATAATAAATATTAGATATACTTAGTATGTTATCATTTTCAAATTTTAGGTAGATGTAACTTAGATAAAAACATGTATTAAAATAAAATATCATTCCCTCACTATTAGTGTCATTCCCTCACTTTTTAAATAGTGAAAATAATTAATTTACTTATTAATTAATTTGAAAAATAAATTAAAAAATTAACAAATTAATTTATTAAATTAATTAATTAATTATTAATTATTATAAATTAATTAATTATGAATTAATTATTTAAAAAATAATTTATTTAAATATTAAGTGTAATTTATAGGATATTCACTTTCTTTATAATGCCATTACATATTTCTATTAATATAAAAAGTTTCAGAGCTTTTCATTCACTTTACTTTTTTGGGATTTTATGAACTGAAAAATGACAGTTTTCGTGAGAATGACCCATATATATATATATTTTTTTTTTAATGGCGGGCACTTGGGGATTGTCCCACTGGTCACAGGAATGCCAGAACTGATACTCTTTTCTCATTACCCAGTGGGCACCTGTGTCGAAGCCACGGCGGTGGAGCAGCGTCACCCACGTCACACAACCACAAACCCGTTTATAGGAAGGGTCACATTCACACAAAGGAGAAAGGACATAGATGACAGAGAGAGAAAGAAACATCCATGCCCTGAGCAGGATTCGAACCCGCGGCCAATGGCTCCGCAGTCAGACACGCTAACCACTCGCTCACCTGGTCGGCACTTATTGCTATTAATGACCGGAAAAGAGCAACAGGGGGTTTAAAAATCCATCAAAAACCAGTTTATTTGACTATTTGTGTAAAACTGCGGTCACTATAAGTTAGCAACAGTTATTAAATTCTTCACGCCTTCCAATGGGATTCCGGATTCTAATCCCAGCAATGGCTGGTCGATACGAATTCTACACCCGACTTGGTCCGACCACAGTGCTGACGTAAAATATCCTCAAAGGTAGATTTATAATGGGTTAGAGTCCCCCTTACCGTCAGGCTGACCGTGGGAGGTTTTAGTAGTTTGTCTCTTCATGTAACGCAAATGCAGATTGGTTTAATCAAAAAGTCCTCCAAGAAAGCAAATTCCCCCAATACTTGATCTAGAGGTTCCTCTGCCTTCTGCATTGCGTTGAAAATTATAAGGCTACGGAGTTGAACATTACTAGTCGTAAACCCTAACTGTGACCGGCTGTTCAAAGACGGTTATAAAATATAACTAATTAGATAATAGTTAAATTACGAAACATTTTTGTCACATAAATATTAATATTAAGATCTCTATTGAACATAGATTTTTAAGTTTATTTGCTTATTTATTTATAGAAATTTCTAAAATTGTATATTAATACGGGTCATTACGAAACAGAACATTTATTTTCATTAACCTATCGAAATTTTTTTTCATATTTGTAATAAACAAAATCAAATTGAGTTTAAATTTCTTCTGTTATCTAAAGTAAATTTAATTAAATTAATTCTGACTAATCTTTAATGTATAGAACATTAATTTTGTTCCTTATGGAAGAAAATCAAAAAAATCCAAGTATCGCAATCGAAATAATCTTTTTGTTCTTGTTGCATCTTTCAAATATTCGCAAAGAGTATTGATAATCTCATTCTTTTTGTTACACTTTTAATCCTTGTATGAAAAAAGGGATTTTTTCATGTAATGGCAAAAACTTTTCAATGCTTTTAGTTTACAGAAACTATTATAGTTATTGCAAAACAATTATTTTTATGGCCAAATTATTTCAACAATTGATAAAATTTCCTAACAAATAGTTTCTTGATAATCGTCAGAAAACAATTTAAAAAAGAATAGAACTCATCAATTAATTGCTTTCAAGTAATTGCTGCAATTTTCTATTTAGTAAATCTCGCTTGCAACTATTGATTTAAGTAATTAAAGACTATCTTGCACGAATATTTTTTCCTGGTGAAAAATGTAAACTTTTAATAAAATATAGTTTTTTATACCTCATTTATGATAGTTTCAATCATTTCCTGAACTAAGCTCAGGCTACAAGTGCTCCGGAAAAAAATTGTGGTAAAATAAATTACCATACAGCATGGTTAATAAAATATTAATTTTAACCTCTCATTTATGATAGCTTCAGACACTGCCTGCACTCAGTTCAGGCTAAAGTGCTTCGGAAAAAATTCTAGTAAAATTACCCTACAACATGGTTAATAAAATATTTATTTTAACCTCTGATTTATGATAGCTTCAGACACTGGCTGCACTCAGTTCAGGCTAAAGTGCTTCGGAAAAAAATTGTGGTAAAATAAATTACCTTACAGCATGGTTAATAAAATATTAATTTTAAACTCTCACATATGATAGTTTCAGACACTGCCTGCACTCAGTTCAGGCTAAAGTGCTCGGAGAAAAAAAATTTCGTAAAATTACCCTACAACATGGTAATGACATTTCAACTAAAAAAGTAAACCAATAGAGACTTGGTAATAAAACCAAAACATACAGTATTTAAACTCTTCATTTGGCAATTTATCCATTCGTATGGTAAAAGTTTATGAGAAATTCTGGTTTGTAAAATTATAGTTCTTATTACCCCACATTAAGCAAAAAATACAAAACTGAAAGGTAAATTTGATCAAAAAAATGGTTTTTATTCCATGCTATGATATCATGATAAAATTACCAAATTTTTTCACACGTTATGAAACCATATTTCATTGTTTATTTTACCTTAAGTGATTACCAAAGCAATTCGGTGGAAACTACCGAGCATTTTTCGGTGTTCCCATAGAGCCAGAAACACGGTAAATTCTACGATGTGCAGGTAATTTTGACAATGCTTTTTTCTCAGTGAGTAAGATTGTAAGTGATTTAAACTTAATCCATTATAATGGCATTCACTTTTGAGAAATACTTGCATTACTACTTTTTATTGGATTTTAAATAGTTGTTCAAGGAATTCCTTAAAATAACTTGTAGAGAATATAGCCAAAAACAGAATCATTAAGAATTTTGTTCGTTTTTTTTATAGCAAGAAGTATTTAAAATAGCTTCTGTTAGAAATGTGCCAAATGCATTAATATTTTTACATAAAATTATATTTCCCCTCTAGAATATATTTCATTAGAAATATTTATAAATTTATAACTAAAAGGACGTCTTAAAAATAAATTGTTAACTAAAAATAAGAAGAAAAAAATTTTAAGAAATGTAGAAAATTTTATTCTATGAAACTGAATTATAAATGCAAAGGAATAAAAATAAAGCATACATTTTCTTTTATTGACTCGCAAAGAAATTTGCAAATTTTTATTTTACTGAACAAGAAATATCTTTTTTGCTCGGAAGAAAATGATTAACCTTTCTATACAGAGATTTTATTAAATATATTTTTTCATTACTTTTTACATACTTCTTTCCATCATTTAGTTCAAAAAATAAGTAGAAAATTGAAATTTGGGTAGAAGAGTCATCTAATCGCAAACAAAGCAAAAATCCATTTAATTATGGTTGTTTTTGCCCACGATATGATCAAATCAGTCACTTTTAAAGTAGACTTTTTATTTAACATATTTTTACATTATTTCGAATTAATTTTTGCCAAAACATGTTATGTTAAGCACTTTAAGAATTTAAGGTTATAAAACACAGCACATCTTTTTCTGGTTGAAGGCAAAATCTTCCAAATACGGTTCACTTCCAAACAATAATTTTTCAAATGTGCACTTCAGTTATTTATATCTAATGTAAACAATTATACAATTTACAAAACCAATTGTATAATAATTCAATTAATCATCAATATATCAATGAATTGCAAAATTTATTTCATTCATAAAATCAATCATTGTAAATCTTAATCTAATAATGAATGAGAAAAGAAATTTTCAAACAAAAAAAGAAATTTTCAATTGTTTTCGTACAAATATAATTACGATAATCTAACAGACTTTTATAATAACCATGAAACTGTTGTTAGGAAATAAAAATTACCAAAATATATTTTTGCTTGTAATTAGAGCATCCGAAAAAAAATATATATAAGACCCTAGTGTCCCATTAGCGTCAAAAGGTTATTCCAAGAAAAAGTATTGAATTAGAACACAAATATCAACAATAGCAGAAAATTTTAAAATTAAACAAGTCGACTCTTCAGATCATAAGGACCACAGTTATTTAGCAGTTAAAACTACGAAAAGGTAGTAAATTGTTTCATAAAAAAAATGTAAGTTAAAAGCTTAAATCTCTATCATTTTAATAAAACATTAAAATCAATTCCATCTAAAGTTATATTTAGCATTTTTATTTTCAATTACGAATAAAACCTTACGATTTCCAAGCAATACGAAAAGAATATTTACTAATTAATGTAGTTTATTAGATTAGAGTTTAACTTATTAAAAATATATTTCCATTTCAATAAAGTTTCACAATCTGACAAGTATTTGCTGAAGGCTTCAGGGAAAAAATTTAATAAACTTTAAGTAAAAATCAATTAAGCGTAAATCTATATTTTTTATTCTGTCACAAACTGAAGTGAATTAATCTATTCATTCAAACTCAACGATCAAAGCGTTTAGAAAATATTGTATTGGAAAAATTCTCTAAAATGAAAGGAAAAAAAAAACAGTTTCATAGATCTTTTTGAATTTAGAAACAAGATTAAATTTTATGTTTGACTGAATAAATTCTGAGTGGAGTTTCTGAAAATATTTTATAATTTTAGTGAAAATTAAATTCTTGTTCAGACATCAATACAATTTTAATTAAAAAGTATTTTTCACCTTATGCCTTCGTAAAATATAGCAACTTTGTTTCATTTTTAAATATTTAAAAAAAAACATTTAAATTAGGATAATGAGTTTTTTAAATGTACAAAAATTAATAGAAATGTGTAGAAAGTCTGCTCTCAAAATAATGGAGCAACTTATCACTTGTTATTAAAATTTAAATTTTAAGGAATTAAATTAAAATTAATAAAACTGTTCGTAATGTATTAAGTTCTTTATAAATATTTGAAACTTTTTAAAATGATGTTGCGCCAGGCATGGTGCGTAGGCGCCAAAAGAATCAAAGGGATGACAAACACACGATCGGCAACCTTGGAACTTCCCCAGTATTTAAGAAGCTTCGAACTTTACTCAGTCTCTATCCCACACAGTCTTACTTAATTTTTTGTTTCTGTTTTAGCTTGTTATGTTTCAGTTGTTAATAAATGTTTAGTTGATTTTTGTCATAGTTGTCTTCAACTTAATATGAGAGGGTTCCTCTCCCTCAATTGGTGACCCGGACGTGAGGGTTCCTCCCCCTCAAGTTATATTACATTGAGGATAGAACAAAAACTCATGCACAAACGTGAAAATGCCTTATGACACATATGACCTTTTGATATTTGAATTACTTGACACTTGAATTTGACATTTTATACCGAATTCCTACACACGAAATTTTTTTTTACGGGAATGAGAATAACTGATTGGCTAAAAATAAATATTTAATTAGGATATTTTGTTTAAGAAACAGAACTGTGTGATTAATAATAGGTGTACAAACCATTAAGATTAATAAGCTGAATATCTGGGTTGTTGAACAAATTATTTCAGGTAAAATAAACTAAATAATATTAAATTTGATCAACTAAATAATATGATTGATAAATTAAGTAATATTGGAAGTGATAAATTAAATAATGTTAGAAATGATAAGCTAAGTAATAATAGAAATGATAAGCTAAATAACAATGAGGATAGATAAAATATATAACTTTAGGATTGATAAATTAAAAAATACTAGGAAGAATAAACTCGGTAACTTTAGAATTTATAAACTAAATAACTTTAGATTTTATGAACTAAGTAATGTTAGGAATAATAAACTTGATAACTCTAGAATTGGTAAACTGCGTGTTGTTAAGATTGATAAACTAAGAAGTAGTAGGAATAATAATGTAAACAACTTTCAAATTGCTAAACTAAATAACTTTAGAATTGCTAAACTAAATAACTTTAGAATTGCTAAATTAAATAACTTTAGCATTAATACTAAGAATAATAAACGAAATTACTTTTGGATTAATAAGCTATATATTGCTAAGATTGATAAACTAAAAAATATCAGGAGTAATAAACTAAGTAACTCTAGCATTGATAAACTGAATAATACTAGGAATAAGAAATTAAATAAATTTAGGATTGATAAACTAAATAAAACTTGAAACAATAAACTAAATAATATAAGGGTTGATAAACTAAATAATGCTAGGAAAAATAAACTAATTGATATTAAGCATTATAAACTAAGCAATGTAAGGATTGATAAGCTAAATATAGGATTTGTATTTAGAATTATAAATTGAATGATATTGGAAATTATGAAGGAATGCAAATGATTAGCTAAATCGAATTTGGAATAATAAACTAAATGTTTAGAATGATAAAATAAATTACCCTACAATAATGGTATGTAGTACTATCCCCTGAGCCATCGCTGCTCAGGGGATAGAGAGGATTATAGATTTTGATGAATTCAGTGAAAAAGAATACAGCTTATTTTTATGGAAATGGTAATAAAAATCGACAAATTTTGTTCGCTTAAAAATCGGTGCCATTCTCTAGACGGATAATTAGTGGTGAACTCATGACGTCTCCAAGGTAAATCGACATTAGACAAGACGAAACAAGAGTAAACAAAACTATGTGGTTTTTAAATTGCTTAAATTGTAAAAGCCATTTAAGAAATTTTAAAGTCCCTGTTGAAATATTAAAACAAGTAAACTTTCGATAAACTTAAAAATTAAATAAAATAGAAATAAATTCATTCAACAAAAAGAATAGTACGAAATCCATATTCTAGGATAGTAAGTTTTATAATATGGAATTAATATATTTTCCGTAGAATCAAAAATCATTCCGAAAACCTTATAAATAAAGCAGACATCATCTTTCGCTTATATAAATATTTCTTTGATCTGTATTATTATTGTTGTAGCTCATTTAGGTAAGATTGCTCATTTCTGGCATTATTATTTAGATAAAGTTAGATAAAGGTCTCATGAAATTATTATCAATTATATACATAAAGGGAAACATTCAGTAAACGAAAAACTTTCTCATTACACATAGACATTAAGCACAAAACTAACAATACAGGACATTAAAATAATGAGCTAGATAATTACAATTAGACATTTTTGGATAGCAATACTAATGACATTCTCTTCAGAGAAATTATATAGAATCAATCAATTTTATGTAATCACTGCTTCTGTATACTGTAACACCCGCTTTCTCCATATATATATATATATATATATATATATATATATATATATATATATATATATATATATATATATATATATATATATATATATATATATATATATATATATATATATATATATATATATATATATATATATATATATATATATATATATATATATATATATATATATATATATATATATATATATATAAGTTCAAAAGGAAGAATAAAACAAAGAAAAATTATAGACATATGAAAAAAAGGGGGTGGGAAATAATAAGTAAAAAAATAACAAACAACATTTTATTTAAAAAAAAAAAAAAAATGTTAATTAAAAAACCGGAAAAAAAAGATATATATATATATATATATATATATATATATATATATATATATATATATGGAAGTACAAAAAAGCATAGTAATTTTTACAGAGACGCTTGGATATTGATTTTGGTAAAATTAACAATAATATGCAGGGTTTTTTTAGTGTGTGATGAAATTCAGTAAATTCGGAAAAATTTTGTAATTCTTCATGATACTTTAGTAGAGCATTGCGTGAAAATCATTTATTCAACTAAAACTTTTTTTTAATACGAACTATAATTTTGAAAATCAGAATTTCAGAGAAACTGTAATCATAAGTGTGGTTTAGAAAACGTATATAGTTTTATTACCCGAATAATATTTTTCCTTTATCAGAAATATCTTTACCATACTGTACGATAATTTTACCATAATTTTTTCCCATGCTTAATATTTGGATTTTCTAAGCTAATTTGAAAATCGTGTTATCTGAGAAAAAATCATTTATAATTAATATCATTTTAAATAAAATATCGTGCTTTAAAAATATTATTTATCAGTCATGTTATCTCTAAAATTTAAAATCAGAATTATATCTAATTTGATTAAAATTTTATGGCAATTAAAATGTATTCAAATAAACATGTCTTTTTTGTCTTGATACTAAAGTCTTAAGAAACTTTACAACTTAACATGCTTACAACTAAAAAAAAATCCTCAAATTGGAATAGATTTTTAAAAAAAGCTCAGATTGCTCTTTAATTAGTATCTTAGAGAAATAAAAGATGAAGAAATAGAAGAAGAAGAAGTTTTAAAAAAATTGATTTTCTTTTACTGTTTTTAATTCCCACGAAAATCACTTCTTACTTTTGGTGAATAAAGTAATTACCTTTCATTTTCTTCTTATTTTTAATGTCGTATATTTGCCTTTTTGAACCTTCAAAAAAATGAAGCATGTCGGAGAATTATAACATAATTATCCGTTCTACTAGACTCAATAAATTAAATTAATTTCTTCATGCACATCATATTATTTTTTCCTCAAACCTAATTATGAATGATGATCTTTCTTATTCACAGTTATTCATCATTTTCTTATTTATCATTATCTTTCTCATCAGATATTATACAATTAAATCATTTTATTATTCATTTAACATTTAAAAGCCATATTAGTTCTGTACGTAGCTTTTGTCCAAGTAGGAATTAATTCGCATGAACAAGAACTGCGAGCAAAATAAAAAAAAGCAAATATCTTGAATAACTTTTGATCTAATGGACGGAATTTAACGTATTAAAATTCCAGCTTAATGGATCGAAGGCCTTACCTTAAGTGCAGACGATCTTTTCAGGTTCAAAATCAGACACATAATATCGTGCTT
Organism: Parasteatoda tepidariorum; assembly: GCF_982258835.1. Classification (NCBI taxonomy): domain Eukaryota; kingdom Metazoa; phylum Arthropoda; class Arachnida; order Araneae; family Theridiidae; genus Parasteatoda; species Parasteatoda tepidariorum. The sequence goes on along the minus strand of NC_141763.1, from coordinate 89,891,808 downwards.
TGTTCGAGTAAACATATATTTTTTATGTTAGAATTAAAATATTTTTGCTTACCTACTATTAAAAAATTACTTTATTCAAAGAAATATTTAAAAAAAATTATTTTATTTTATAGTAAAAATATCATTCTAAATTTTGTGAGAAATATGCCGAAAACTGCGCAAGATATTAGTATTTAAACAGATATGAGTATTTCTCTAACGCCGTGGTGACAAAAAAATCCTCGTGTTGTCAACAGAGAATTGAAGAGCATCAAGCGAGTGTGCTGTCATTAGCATGAAAGCGTAAATTTACATGTTTACAAGCAATAATAATAATAAAGCATAATGAAAAAAAGCATGCCCGAGGAGCAGAAGAAAACGTTGTTGACAGTTATAAAAGATGTATTAGTGAAAAAATACATACGAGACATAATGTTTATAAAGCATAAGTGGGTACTTGCAATTCAAGAAGAAGGAGATCCCAGATACCCACACATGTGACCTATGACGCCAGCACCAGATGATTGTTTATAATCAAAATGGCGAGCTAAAGTCGAGCTAAGTCTTTCCACATCAGTTATAATGTTAATTAAAGTGTAATTTGTAATTACAGCGTATAATTTGCAGTTAATTTGTAAATACAGCGTATAATTTGCAGTTAATTTGTAAATACAGCGTATAATTTGCAGTTAATTTGTAAATACAGCGTATAATTTGCAGTTAATTTGTAAATACAGCGTATAATTTGCAGTTAATTTGTAAATACAGCGTATAATTTGCAGTTAATTTGTAAATACAGCGCCGTATCGCACATCAAATTTGTTGAAATATAATTCTTTCTCGTCTACGTCTTTTACTTAACTAAGATTTATTATTTGCTTATGTATTTAATTGTAATAATGATATATTCTTGTTTTGTGTACCTGGCATCTTCCATGCATAATTTGTAAATGTTCTACGTGGCTCCATGCCTGTCTTTGTGTTAAGTAAGAAATATACAGTGAAAGAATTGAAATATTTGTGAAGGAATATAGAATGTGTCCCTTAAGAGGTTTGATACTTGACAAACTTGGCTTACTCGAAATAGAATGGAAAGAACAATTGCTATCATAAACAGAATATGATCATTTTCAATGCAATTTTTTCACTTGCAAGTCATTGATTTCAGTTTAAAATGTTTTATTTCATTGACTTATTTTAAACTAAAAAAAATAGTGCGTGGAGTCCCTCCACGTGGAAGAAGTTAAACTTCGCAACGTTAATTGTAGAAGAATCAGCAGTCGTAGAAGGATCGCTAGTTCTATTCAACGACTCTTTTTCCTGCTCCGCTCGCTTCCGTGCTCTGTAATCACGGTAATATTGTGCATTTTTCCCTCTTGAACCATTGGAAGTGCTTGTGGTTGCCTCATCATCTCGCCCTGGAAAATGTATTTGTATTAATAATGTATGTGAATGCGTCATAATGTAACTTCAGAAGTGAAAACCTAACAATCAATTGATATTCACAAGAGACGTACCTTGACATAACCTTAAATTCGTCGCATTGTCAGTGCGATTGTTTTCACTCATTTCTTATAATTGTTATCCACTAAATTTGAAAATAAAAAATACTATCCTATTAAATGTGTATCAAAACAAACTAAAAAAATATTTAAAGAAAAACAATACTTTTATGACTTTTATGCTAGTGAGAACCAAAACAATTTGGAAATGATTGAGGGAAAACTGGATCCTACCACGTGATTTCCCGGCCAATAAAAATGTAGAAATAAACGTTTAACGCAACCTTGTTGGAAGTCGCATAAGAAGTATAACTTCAAAAATTAAATTTTTGAAGAGGCGTTAGTTTTAAAGATTTTAATATTTGAATTAAATTGTTAAGATTTTACTCTAAAACCCATTTCAAATGGGTTTAACTGAGCGAGCATGGTTTGCAAAGAAGACCATATAAGATTACATAACAATCTTTGGGGGGTAGAAGATCGTCAGCAACCAGGGGTGGAGAAGGGATAGTAATAAACATCTAAGCAATATCACAATAAGAAGAATATTGGGTAAGATAAAATTACAGATCAGCTGTCGCGTAAGTCGACAACCCTTATTAGACAATACTCACGAAAACTAATCACGCGTCCGAACAGATGTAAAGAAAGGTCCACTTCAAATAGTTTTATGCTTCTTTTTCTTGGATCAGGCAGTCACAGTTGAGAAAACTTATTGATTTGCTCGCAGATAGTTATTGAAACATTTAAGTAATAACTATTGCTCATATTTTTAAAGTTGGAGAATACTTAATAGAATTTGCAGCTGGATTTAGAAATTGTTTTTTAAATTAAATGAAGTTATTCTACAATACTATAAACTCGTATATTGTATAAGTATGTATTTATATAGTCTGCAAGCCTGTATTGATTTAATAACGTAAGTATTTTTCGTATATTTCAATAACTATGCGTTTATGTAATTAAATAAGCATGTATTTATGTAATTACGTAAGTATGTATTTATATAAATATGTAAATATGCAATTTTGTAATCAAGTAAGTATATATTTATGTGATTACGTAAGTATGTATTTATATAATTGCGTAAATATGCGTTAATAAAATATTTTAATGATTTTTTACATGATTGCGTAGGCATGTATATGTATAATTACGTAAGTAAGTATTTATGTAATCACGTAAGTATGTATTTATAAGATTACGTAAGTATATGCATTTATATAATTGCGTAAATATGTATTAATGAAATATTTTAAGTATTTTTAATATAATTACGTAAGTATGTATTTGCGTAAATTACGAAAGTATCTTTTATGATTACGTAAGTATGAATTTAGGCAGTTACGTAAGTATGTATTTATATAATTATGTAAGTATGTTTTTATATAATAATGTTTCATCTTATTTAATATTCAAATCTAATATAAATTGAGAAATTATTATATTACTTAACCTGTATAAAGTTTGAGCCTCTTTGCTTTTATAGCAATGATCACAGTGATAAATATTGTATCTAATTATTAATTATCGGCTATTAACTACTTGACGCCATCATTTACGTAATCGCCTTGATGAATGAATTATAACTAGCTTTCATGTTTCAAAAACTTCCCTAAAAACAGATATTTCGATTTAAATATTTAACTTAATATATGCATGATCTTATTGCAGCTATACTGTAAAAAAGTGAAACATTCTCGCAGCAGCCCGTTGTGGGCCAGGGGTTCGTAAAGGTATTTCGAGATCAAATGCATGATTGTGGCAAGGTGGTCAGTACTACGCACAGATCACCTTTACTTCCCAGACAAGCTGGTACCCATTGAGCTGAAACTGGGTGGGCTTCAAGCCGTAACCAGGGATCGAACCCCAGTTCTTCACAATAATAGTTCAATGTCTGAAGGTTTAAAAACGTACGTGAAAATCGACGTCTTTGAAGTTATTATATTTAGGAGTAAACTCTCTATTCATCCTTAATGCTTATTAATATGATAAAAAAAATCCAATTCTTAGATCAAACGATACTCAATTCTTCCTTTTTAGCTTAATTTTTTGCCCTGCTGTTGTTGTCATTGTTTCTAATGCCACTTGCCAATGCCAGCAAGCCTGCTTAGAGAATCCAAGCGAATTTAAGGCAGAGGGTACGTTTTTTGCTTTTCAGTGGCGCCATCTATGGATAGGAAGACATCTGTAGCCACACACTCACGTCGCTACCCGTTTCACAAAGGAGATCCATTCATTCATCCACAGATCATAACTTTGATCTGAACCAGAGAACAATCAATCTCCAATTCAGTACCCTCAGAGGTATTAATTTGTCATGGAAACTTGAAGGACTTTGTGATCCGACAGGTTTAGCGTGCACCGGTCACCATTCACTACACGGGGAGTCGAACTCATGACTTCTTGGATATAGGACCAACACCCTACCGACCAGGCTATCCTGGCCCATTTTGCGCTGTAAACTTTAGAAACATCGGTTCTATTATATCGGTTCTACCATAATACAGTGCAAATTTGCTGCAACATTATCAATTGGAATAATAGCAACGAAACCATATTACCCTTCGAGTTGAACCATAGTGACGCGTAATTAAATAGAATGCAAATGTTCAACTTACAATATTTTTCAACTTATCAACATAATAGAATTGTGGATAAATTGCATATTGTGGGTCAATATTAAAGTGATTCTTTTAAGTGCACAACCCAATGTGTGGAAAAAGAACCAAACCTTGCGTGTGAGTGTAAAGCCAAGTCTCCTGAGAAGTTAAATTTTTAAAAAAAATCGTATTTTTAAAATTCGATACCTCAAAAACTATTCAAACCATTTTGATTAATTTTAGATTTTGAAATGCGAAGTTGTATTTTTTGAAAGGTTGTATTTTTCAAAAATTGTATACCATACAATTCAAAATTAATTTTTTTTAGAATTATTAAATAAAAATTATTATTATAAAGATTATTATTATGAAAATTATTATTAAATAAAGTTTAAAAAAAATTAATATTTATTAAATATACTTTTTTGTATGGAATTATCAATGGATAAAAGAATTTCATATAATAATATGCAAAAATGTTTCGATTCTTTTGAAACGCTCTCGAGATATGGCGAAATACGCAAGAAGTAAAATTAACATTAAGGGGTCCAAATTTTGGACTACAAAGTAAAAATTCTCGGTGATTCTTTAACCAGTATTTGATGCAAAGTTTCTCATTATCCCAAAGTTTGGTTAAATGAAAGATCATTTTATTTTAGTTACACCATAAATTGTGAAGCATGATCGAGAAAAACTTCCATGGCGCAACTGACTGCACCAGAATTTGATAAAATACACAAAACTTTGACGGTAACTGTAAACTGAATGATATTTGCTGACTCCAAGCTTTCTTTACAACTCGATTTCGGTGTGAAGGAGCTGTTTTAGGCTGAATAATTTTCCCTTCAATATTTTTCAATCTATTACAAGTAAAATAAATGATGACAGGAATAAGAAAATAACACAAGCAATTTATTTTACACTTTTTGGAACAGCAACAAAAACATGATGCCACTCACCACAAAACAAATATATATATTGATTGGAAATTAAATTAAAGAGGGAACACAGAGCACGCTACAGGTGTAACGGGACGATTAATGCATGTTGTTTCAAGTATCAACTTATATCGGTAAATGTTTTGTTTGCAATTATTAATGTTTATTTCTTTTATGTTGCTTTATTTTTAAAATTTGGTTGGTGGTATAAAATGGTTAGAGGTCTGTCAAAAAATAACCTTTATACAGTAAATAGTTCTGCTACTGTAAGTAACAACCTTGACCTGAATTTGAGCGCTTTAAAAATACCTAATAATGGCGGAACCTTCCCCAGCTTTTATAAAAAAAAGAATAAAAATAGTAGTTTTATTTTTTCAAAACACTTACTTTTGGTGCAATCTTCTACTGATATATGGAGCAAATGAAAATAGCACAATGTAGCAAAATTGAGCTCCATTTTGCGCAACTAGAAAATGAAAACCGATTTTTGGTGCAAAGTGGCTTGGAATTTTTAACAGTGCATTAAAACCACATTTCACAGATTGAGGTGACCCCTTAATATATTTGAACTCAGAAATCCGAATCCGTCGAACGAAAAGGTATGTTTGTTCTGAGAAAGTACGTTTTTCTTGTTTGATTTCATAACTTAAAATATCGTCTGCATTAATTATTTAGCGTATTTGAGGTCACCCTTCTTGAACCAATAAGATTGAGTACTTCCTCTGATCATTAAATTAAAAAGTATTCAGGTTGTTCCTTTTTTTTCTGGTGTGCGAGGTAAAATTCTTATTTTTAATTAAATCTGCATTTCTTCTTTTTATACTCTTAGAAAAAGGTCTATGGAATGCAAAGTCATAAAATAAATTATACCAGACGTATAATTTACAAAAGGTGTGGTTGTCGCAGTTCTGGACATCAAAGCTAATATTTACACAACTTCTACAAATGAAGCTATCAGGCCGTAAAAATGTGCGAATTTCTTCAATTACGTCCTACATTTGGCTATCTTCTTTAATCATTTGCTGTAATAAAAAAAGCGTTTGCTTTTTGTTTATTTAAACACTACTTTTTAATGTATTAAAACATTTTTAAATACATAGACAACTTTTTTTTAAAAAATAAAATAGTTATTGGTTACAATTTTTCAGATAAATAATTTAAATATTTTATCTATGCTTCGTATTAAAATTATAATTTCTTCACCATAATCTCTTTTAACCTGAGCTTTAAATAATGATTATTGCAAAAAAAGTTAAAAATATTGTGAAAAATATGTAAAAACGCATAACTGATAAAAGTTACTTTTTTTTAAAAAAAATAAACTTTTCTAGTTATAATTAATTATTGTAAAAAAAATTTAAATTGTTTTATTTTCAACATTTTTTTTTCGAAGTGTAAAATATATTTATACGCCATTTCTTCACACTTTTGTCATGAAACAAAAATCTAATTTTCGATTTTTTTTTAAATACATTTTTAATAATAAATTTTTCCTTTTTCTGTAATTTTTTCTTTCGATATTTCGGATTTTTTAAGCCTATCCAATTCAAACGAAGCATCTTAAAATTTTTCTTTTTTCTTCATTGCAAAGTTCAAATTTTTTCCCAATTATGAACCATCTAGTTTTTTCTTACAACAATTTTATTTACATATTTTAAAAATATTTTGAGAAATCTACTTCTTTGTCATTTTTTTACCTCGAAATTTTTAAATTGTGACATTCACGAATATATAGCAGATATTAACTTGGACTTTATAAGATGTAAAGTGAACTGAATCCTTCTGAAAATTTCTTCTTAAACGCTTATAGTAATAAAAATAAAATAAATTTCAAAACGTGAAAAACTTTTAAATAAAATATTTAAAAAAAAACGAAACTGAGCACTATTTTTATGAGCTTGAATCACGCTAAATGGTATGCAATTATAATTCATAACTACCTGACCATAATGCTCAAAAATTGTAATAAAATTTAAATAAAAATTTTGAGAGAATTTCAAAATTTTGATTAAAAATGCGAGAAATCGGCAGTGTTTGTCTCCTCTATGAATCAGAGAAGTTTAATATATCGGTGAATTTAGGTGAATTCCTGCTATTCAAGTTAATAGGAAAAATCTTTAGATTAAATTTTATTCAATATTTTTGTTCTTACTTCATTTGTCAGGTTTCATCAATTTCTAATGACCCAGAAATTTATACTTGCCTTTTTGTTAAAAAAATTTATTCTTTATGTATTCTTAATTCAAAAGCTTCTTCTATCAAGTGCTGAAAAATTTGAATAAAACTTTCATGAATACTGTGCTCCTGGTTCAATAGCGAAGAAAATAAATTATTTAAAAAATGAGAGCTAGCCAAGTGTGCCTATAAAAACCCTTTCTATGAGTAAAATATAATAACACATAGAATTAAGAAGTAATAATAACACATAAATTGAGAATTTTAAGGACTATTTTTTTAATTTTCATCTCCAGAAATTTGACCATTTGAAGCAAATATGAGGCCCATGATACCAAGGGATATTTCTTTTTACAGTAGATGATAGTTATAGCCCCATAACTGATATTTTCATAAATATAACTGAGTAATTCAGAATTATTCAGTTCAAAGTGATGTTTTCAGAAAAGAATTTTGATCTTTTGAACTAAAAATGTGTCAGGTGTATCAATATACCCCGCTGATAACAATGTTTATATGATGGTTATATTAAAGCAAAGAACACTTATCTAGAAATTGTAATAAACAAAACTCCTACTACTTTCTTTTAATACAAATGTATCAACTCAAATAGAAATATAAATGCTGCCGAAGGCTGCGGGGTCAATGTGGAATTGTAAAACTGTTAGTTCTTGCGAGCGAAAAAAATGAAGGAACCGCAAAGCGACGAGTTCGTGAATGATATTTACCCAAACCCTTTGGCTCGTTTCTAAGATACATATGCCATAAAATCAGTGCAATGCTGCCGTATGCAGTAGAATCAATGTGGAGCGGCGAAACAACGACTCAGTGACAGCGGAAAACAATGTGGAATCGTAAAGCGGGGAAATCGTGCTGGTGAACCAGCTTGTCGCTGCAGACGACTTGTTTTAACAAATCTAATAATAACTTTATTATAAAAAATAAACTTAATAAGCTGTTAATGAGCCGTCGTGGCTCAGGGAATAGAGCGTTCGACTAACCATGACGTGAACCGGGTTCGAATTCCAGCAATGGCTGTTCGATATGAATTCCGCACACGGCTCGTAATGACCAATCTAATCATTAGATAAAAAGTTTTTTCCATTTTTTTTTTATTTTGCACCTTGTACGCTAGAAACTTAGTAAAAAAAGTAATTATCGAAGTAAAAAAAATTCCAGTGATGAGAACATAAATTATAGTAATCATGCAAAAAAAAGGCATAAAGTTTACTTATTGTTATTAAGGTCAGGAAAAGATCAAACAAAGGGATTAAAGCCCATCAAAAACTAGTTCATTTAACCAGTTGTGCTAGAATGCTGTCACCATAAGCTAGCAACAGCCATTAAATTCCTTACACTTTCCAATGAGGTAAACCGGGTTCGAATCCCAGCGATGGCCGGCTGATACGAATTCCGCCCGCGGCTCGCACTGATCACAATGCTGACATAAAATATTCTCAGTGATAGACGGATCATGGATTAGAGTCCCCTTGCTGTCAGGCTAACTGTGGAAGGTTTTCGTGGGTGGCTTTCCTATCCATATAACGCAAATGCGGGTTCGTTCCATCAAAAAGTTCTGCACGAAGGCAAATTTCTCTCAATACTTGATCCAGGAGTTTCCTTGTTTTCTGGATTGGGTTCAAAACTACAAGGTTATGGAGTCGAACATTATTAGTCGTAAACCCAAAACTTGGGTCGACTGCTCAACGACGGTTAAAAAATAAAGTAAGCTGTGAGCTCCTGCTAAGAAACTAAATTTATAAGCAATGAACTTCGATTCAGAGCCTGCAAATTCTATAAAATCTAAATTTAATTACAATTTTAAATTTTTTTAAAAATTAAATTTTTATAATAATCTAGAAATGTCTGTTTGCGGCCTAGAATTTTTTGTGACATTTTATAAACGAAATATTTTTCTCACTTGAAAGTTTACAAAATTGAATTTTGTTAAACTTCGAAAACATGTATAAAAGAAGAAAAAAAACTTTGGAATGAGAAATTGGATGTCCCTTGTAACTTTTTAAAACCGTTTACGAAGATATAAAAATCAATAAAACATACTTTTTTTCTGATTAAACAGATTTGAAAGATTTCAAAAGTTGAATGCGAACTTTTTTTCGATAACTTTCCTTTCGTCCTCTTACAAAAAAGGAAAGAAAAAAAAAACGACCAAACTCTGAAACTTTCTTCTTTTCAAGTATCAAGCATCGGGAATAAATGGAATTTTCCGACCTGTTTTGATAGTTTAGAGAAACTGCATAAAATGTAACAGATTTCAATGACACTTTCGAAAATTTATTCTACGTTACGTATGAAATCGAATTAACTAATATAATATCAGTAACATTCTACGTCACTAAGAAAACATGTGCATAACGTAACCTTATTTTCTATACTCTAAATGCTAATTTTTATCTACAAATATATCAGAAAGTTGGGATCTGATTCTGCAGTTATTTTTTTACATATATATTTGGTTAGACATCATTTTTTCCACCGTTTTTCCTTTTTTTTTTCAAACTTTAAACTACCCCTGTTTCATTATATGTTTTTGGATAATTAGAGAGAAAATGGTTGCTTCTACATTCGAAAAAAAATCCTGATCCAATTACGGTAAAAAGTATCAACACTTAGGGTTCCGGTACTTTTTACAGTGAAAACCTTTTTTACTGGAACATGTTAAGGAACAAAAAAATCTGACATACCATAATTAGTGATATACCATGAAGTGGACTATCACTTTGATGCAAAGTAGTTACCATCATTTTTGGTGTTAAGATATTTTTAAAATTTTACAGTGTTGTTAACATTATAAATATCCACAATGGAACTTTTTGGTGAGAAAAAATATTTTAGATATGTATAAAAAAACTTTTATTATAATTTATGTTAACTCCTGTCTGTAGATTTAATTTTAAATTGACTCGAAAATTTCGAATTAAATTTAAATTTAATTTTTGTCAAAACTTAGTTAAAATCCCAGTTATGCTCACTTCATTTGCATTGTCTAAAAGTTTAAATTTTCATTTTATTTTTGCAATATAAGAATGATTAACAATAAATATAAACCTAGCATAGAAAACAGGATAGCAATATTCTTGATGATTTGTCCTATTTTGTTTTGTTTTACATTTATAATGACCTACATACATTTTCGTTTTATTTTAATGTTACAGTTTACCAATTTAGTGAATATTGAAGCAACATAAAAAGTAATAATAATTGGAGAAATAGAAGAATAGTGAATTGTTCGTAATAAGTAATTTCTTTTGAAACTTGGTGTATAGAATTTGTAACGATATAGTATAAGAATTTAAATTGAAGTTATAAAAGCTAGCTACAGGCTGTTTAGTGCCAATTTATTTGTTTGTGAACAATTCTTCAGTTTATAGCCATATTTGGAACTTATGAAGAGGGAACATTTGTCAGTCCTTTTTTTTATTATTTATAACGTTTTTTTTTTTTTTGCTAATTTTTTTAAAATTTATTATTTTTATTGGAAGAAAACTTCGAGGAAAAATGTTTATAATTCATTATAGAACACTTTTCTCATGCAAGCAAACATTATTCTAAAATCCTTTTTATGTTTCTTTACTTTATCAATTGATCTCCATTATTTCATCAATTTATCTACATTGTTAGCATTTTGTTTTGGTAACTTTATTTTCCTAATTCTTCTTTATTTAGTTTATGTTTATTAAGTAACCAATTTATTATTGACTACGATAAACAATATCTTATATTTAATTCACATAAAGTTCTAAAAGAAGATTTTTTTAAATTTTATACTGATTAATTTGAATAATATATTTAAAATTATACTTTTTATAAGCAATACATAGAGCCTAAATTTTAATGAAATAAAAAAGCAAAAAATGCCACAAAAAGTATAAAAAAATGCCCGAAAAATAAAGATTGACTTTATGAATGTCAAGTTTCTATGGCAATCTTTTTTCCTGACAAATAGTAAGACAACAAATAGTGCGACTCAGCAAAAATGTGTAAAAGTTGTAACAATGAGCAAGCACTTCAAAAGATTTCATAATATGAATTAAGAATAAGAATAAATATCCTAAAATTCTTAAAATATATCCAAAAAATCTTTAAAAAAAATTCCCTGAAAAGTCTGAAAAAGTACCCTAAAATAACCAAAAGAAATGAAATACGCAAGTGTCACAATTAATGTATCGTTCATTTGGTGAAACAATGGCGTAACTGCAAAATAAAGTTACGTCATTGTTTCACCGAATGAGCGATATAAAAAATATTATTTTTTCTTTGAAAAACAGCGACCAATGGCAAAAAAAGGATAAATTCGGATTAATTTTGTATTTATTTATTTATTTTATTTTTTATTATTTTTTAACATCTCTTTCGATATTTTAGCGGGAATAGATTGTTCTGTATATCGCTCATTTGGTGAAACAATGGCGTAACTGCAAAATCAAGTTACTTCATTGTTTCCCCACATATACGTACCTATATAACGACACACTTAAAATAATATTTAAATAAAATGAGTATAACGAGACTTTGATTTCTGATATGAAATTTGCCCTTTAAGACGAGCAACCATCTTAAGAATCTTCCAAGCATTTATTTTAAATGCTTAGTCTTCTACCTGAGTTCTAAAATCTTAGTTTTAATAAGCACGCAAGGATTCGGCGAATTTTCGAATTAATCCTTGGCATTCCATCACGATGGTTCGCTTGCTTCTTGTCCCCATCCCCTGTCTTAAATCGAAATGTTCGAAGAAGAATTCGCATTCAACTTCCATATGGAATGCTTACTTAGAATATGTTGGAATTAATATACGGAGGCATTTTTCTCTTTAAATTAGGCTTAGACGTTTGTGTTATGTCTATGATAATAGAATAAGAAAGCATTTTTAATGAATTTTATGAAGAAATCGAACAACAACAAATTCTGTAACTACTTTTAAGAAGAAGCATCAGGCTGAAAGAAGTATTAAGAAAAGTTTTCTACTGTGAGATACTTTCTTAAAAATGAATATTAAACCAAAACAACCAAAGATCAAGATGAAGAATGGACTATGTCCATTTTTCACAAAAAGGACGAATTAAAGAAAACTCCCTCACTAAACCGTGCTAGGCCTAAAAACCACCTTAGAGAAGTGGGATTATATCCCACAAGGACTCTTCGATAGTTTAGCGGACAGCAAAAATAACAGAAACAACAGTTACATTAATGACCGTTTAGTGACTAAATATGTACTTGGCCATTAGTGGCTAAATATGTACTTAGTTTCATTTCATCATCCAACGCCCATAATTAATAATTCCGAGAAATGTAACTGTTCTTTAGCAATTATCAAGCAGTGTATTATATTAAACACAAATGAGTATGTACGCTGGCTGTTAAAAATCAGATGAAATTTCTTTTCTGCGTTGGCAGTAAAAAACTCGAAACTCAAATATCAAGTGACTGAGCAGTCAAAAGCGTGAACACTTATACGTACATGCTAATTTCTGATTAAAACTTTTCTTTTCTGGACTCAAATTTTGTATTTGGACATGAAAAATTACATTCTTAAAATTGATGCATAAAATTTTATACCTTACAATTCGAAATTTTCAAAATATTACTAAATAAAATAATAAATACTTTTAAAAGTCATTTTTTGTATGGTATTTTCCTTAGATAAATGAATTTTATTATTGTGTGCAAAAATATTTCACTTCTCTTTAGAAGTTCTCGAGATGTGGCAAAATACGCAAAGCATAAAATTAGCATTCCAGAGTCTACAATTTGGATCGCTCTCTCGACCAAACTATGGGACCATGTTTTCCAGACAACGGCTACCTCTTAAATTTTGGGGGTCAGAAATCCAAATCCATCGAAAAAGACAGTATGTTTGTGCAGAAAAATACGTTTTTGTGTCTGATTTACATAAATATCACCCGCAATAATTAATTCGCATATTTCTCCGGACGAGTTACGAAATTAGACACACAAATCAAAAGTTTTCCCAAGGTTAAGTCCTCGAACGTGAAGATCCGATCATTAGATCAAACGTTATTCAGGGTGGTCCGTTCATTCATTTATTTATTTTTTTTTGCGCACTGTACATAAATATAATTAACTATTTATAAATAAAAGGTTTCGCAGTGTTTATATATTAAATATTTTTAGCAATTTTTTTTCAAAAGGCGATCAAAATAATCCTATTCCAGGATTTTCAGAGCGCAGTGAGCAGGAATGTGGAACTTCTAGTTTCATTTAAATTTTGTTTGCTCAAAAAAAGTGTTGTTTAAAAAATCAAATAAGCATGCATTTAGAAAGGGCATTAAAATTTTAGCCATTTAAAAAAACTACAGATCTTAAAATTTAAGAAAAAAAAATTATATGTAGAGTAACATTTATAGGTGAAAATGTCTTTCAATTTTATAGTTTTTTGAGGTTAAAAAAATCATTTATGAAATTTTAGTTTATTCTTTTAAACCTACTGGGTTATTTTAGTTTTCAAACAATATCCTAAATTATATAAATACGAAAAAAACTCATTTTTGGTTAAGTAATTAATTAATTAGAGCGTGTAAAACAATGGATTTAAAATATCTTTACATCCAATAAAATTGAGTTTTATTTGAAACTAAAAATACTTCTTCTCGATAATGCTTTGATTAATTACCGGCTATGAAAAGAAAAAAAAAATTTTTAAAGGCGTACAAAAAAATTTCGATTAATCATTCTTATTCATTGGTAAAGTGGTTTTAAAGTTTTTAATGATACTAACTGCAACTTTCGAAAACTAAATCTTTGTTGTAATCAGTCGTTCGATTATGTTCAGTGTAAAATCAGCAGAAAGTAGGTTTTTAAATTATATTTTTTTAACGTATTCAATAGGATTTATGACCAAACGAGTTTTAATGATAACTTAAAAAAACTTCTATCCCTTAGACTGAGCTTAAACCTTCATTTTTGCGCTAAATACGTTAATTTTTTTTAAGTAACAAAAAAACTAAACTACTTAATACAAATTTTAGTTATTGAAATGTGAAATAACAGATGGAAGAAAAGCAAATTTTTGACTTATTCCGAAAAATTAAAATATTTTTTAATTTGACATATATGTGATATGTCTACATATATGTGACTACAGTGACTATACGTAGTTGCATCGACTAGATGATTGGAATTTTGGAAGAAAAAAATTATTACGTACTTTTTTATACAATATTTCCTCAACATTTATTACATTTTTAATTATACAGTAAATTTAAAGAAGATTTTTAATCAAGCTTGAAATATTAACTATATCAAATAAAATGAAGCTTTATTTTAAAAAAGCGTGATTTTCAAGCACTTTTATCAATAATTAAAATTTTTGTTTTTATCATATTTTAATAAGAAATTTGAAGGAACCAGATGCTCTTTTAAACAGGTTTCTTCATAATAAAAAAAACTCCAAGGAAGCATTTTTTTTTTCGTTGTTATTGCATATAATAAACTATTTGGAGGAAAGTGACTGGACACGACACTGTAATGACATAAACCCATATTTATTAAAATTAATAGAGGGTAGGGCCTCCTTTGGCTGCGAGCACTGCTGCTACCCTTCCGGGCATGCTTTCCACTACATTAGCCATAGTGGCAAGAGGAATTTCCATCCAAATGTTCAACAGGAAGTTCTATAGTTCATGCTTACTTTTGGGGAGTGGGGTGCAGGCCCTCAACCGACGGTCCAATTCGTCCCAGAGATGTTCAATTGGGTTAAGATCAGGGCTCTGCGCCGGCCACTCCATGCGTTTAACGTTGTTGTTCGCATGCCAATCAAGAGTCCTCCTTGCAACATGGGATATTGCGTTGTCGTCTTGATACAAGCAATCATCCATACCGTACGTTGCCCACAAGGTAGGAAGGACATGATCGGCATTCATCATACCATCAACCTTCACCAGTGGGCCAGCCCCATAGCAGGAGAAACAGGCCCATACCATCAATCCTCCTCCACCAAACTTTACAGTTGTCCCGTTACTTTCTTCCAGATAGTGTATAATAATGCAACTTAGGTGGTGGGGTGGGTAGGTTCTTTACATACCACGGCTTGTGAAGAGACTTTATTCCCCGTTTTAAGGGCTAGGTGTCTGATTGGACTACGTTTTCTCCAATCTCGTCTTTGTAATTCGGAATCTACCCTAATGAAACGGTGCTCTCAGATAAAGAAAAGCTGATTACTTCCACCCTTTGTCCTTCGGTTTGAATTTTATTTTATTTTATAACCGTCGTTGAACAGCCGACACAATTTCGGGTTTACGACTACTAATGTTCTACTCCGTAACCTTGTAATTTTGAACCCTATCCAGAAAACTCCGGAAGAATTGGGAAAAATTTGTCTTGGTGGAAGACTTTTGGATGGAACTAATTGCGTTACGTAGAGAGAAAAACCACGAAAACTTCCAACATTTATTTTGACGGTAAGAGACTCTGGTCCATGATCCGTCTAACACTGAAGATACTTTACGTCAGCACTGTAGTCGGTGCGAGCCGGGTGCGGAATTTGTATCGACCTGTCTTCGCTGGGATTCGAACCCGGTTCGTCTCATTGGAGGGCGAGCGCTCTATCCCCTGAGCCACCACGTGTCCCTCGGTCTAAATTGCGAATATATGGAGTGCGTATGCGTCATTAATGTCTTTGGATTTTGATTAAAGATAAATCCCATGCCATATCAAATCATAAAGCGCTAAAGTGACATTAAGCACTAAATCATATAATCAATATAAAAGAAAGTCTTAAAAATTATTTTATAAAACTTTTAAGTTTTTTTTTAATTTAAAATTTCGTTCTAATATTTGATGTAACTGAAAATATTATCTTAAAAATATTAAAAAATATTTAGTTTATTTTAAATAAATGGGTTCATGCTACAACTTGCCATCATAATTTTTCAATACTGATATTTAAGAAAAAAATTTTAAAAATCTGAAACTTAACTTTTTATTATATATAATATTTATTATTATTATATGAATCTAAAAAAATATTCTTGGAAAGGATTCAGTCTATTTATTAATGTCTTCGGAAAGAATGGAATGCAAAAACAGGATTAACATCACTCAAAGATTAATATAAGTAAAAAAAAAAAAAAAAAAAAAGAAGCTTTGTCATTCATTCTAATTGATATTTTAAAAAAAAGTTCTCTATTTAAAAGATAATAGGAGAAAGTTTCCGGTAATAAAAAAATCTCGAAAGAGATTAGTTTTTTGTGACACGGTTCTCTTTCATTTTAGCAATGACAGTTTTTGACGGCAAAATTACTTTAAATGATTTTAAGAAATAGGTAGATCAAATTATTTAAATAACCAAATGATTTTAACCGTTTGATTAAATTACCAGCAGCATTTGAAATATAGTGTTTAGGAGCAATGAAAATTATATATATTAAAAAAATCTTGATCTGATATTTTAAAAAATTCCTGCTAATTAAAAAAAAGAAATTCCTCTCGGTGGCAACTCGGTGGCTTGTGTGTCAATATGGGCTCGCAAATTCTATCGCTATTTTTGAAATATCGTAGTGAAATTAATTATTTTTTTCTATTTCGAACGGTTTTTATGAGCGCTTCTTTCCCTTTTAGTTTCTTGAAATTATTCATTTTGCAATTCTCAGACATTTCAAAACGTTTTTATTTATTTTTAAAAGTAAATTAAAAACATAATGCACAGTGCGCAAAATAAAGAAACGGAGCACCCTGAAGTATTTTTGATCTATTGATCGGATTTTCTTATAATGGTTAACTAAACCTAATGATTCGACGGCCTAACCTTAAATATGCTAAAGATGTTAAATGCTAATGTCATGAAACTAACATCTTTATATTAACATTATTTCTCTGAATAAAAAGAGTATTTTTAAACGAATTTGGAATCCCCTCAATATTTGGTAGTAGCAGCAATTTGAAAAATATGATCCAAATAATTTAATCAGGTCAGCAGTAAAACTTTTGAGCCACTTAATATTAATTTCACTTTTTGCATATTTCACTATATCTCAAGAACTTATTAAGCGAATGAAAAAATATTTGCGTACAACTAAAAAATTCGTTCAGCCTAACATTATTTCAAGAAAAAAATATATTTTAATGATTGTGTATTATTTTTAATATTTTATTTTCAGAAACTTAAAGAAGGGTTGAAACATTTTTGTGTTTTAAAGTATAAAACAATTTAAATCATTTTAACAAATTTAATTTTAACTGACAAAAGAAAAATTTTGGACGAAATCAATTGAATGGTACTTGAGAAATCAGATTTCAAATAAATTTGATGATTTTTAAAATTGATGACTCAATTGTTCGACCGATTGCACTCAAATTTTGCACTTTACCATTCAAAATTACATTCTTTAACATAATGAAACAAATTGTACTCCTAACTACTCAAAATAAAATAAATTCATTTAATAAAATAATAAAAAAATAATTCTTAAAAATTGTTTTTACGTGAAATTAACTTTGGGTTAATGTATTTAATAATAGAATGCAAAATTGTTTTCATTCGCGACACATTTTTCGTAATATGGAAAAATACACAAAAAGCAAAATCATTAAGGGATATCCAAATTTTGACTCCATATTTTGAGGGTCAGGCATCCTAATCTGTCTTAAAAAGGTATGTTTATTCATAAGAAGTACTTTTCGCGTCTAATTTTAACACCTACAATGTAGTTTGCATATTTGGTCATTAATTAGCATATTTGGTCAGTTGAAATCAGGTCCTCAAGCCTTTTGGGTCACAGTACCCAAAAAATGACGAAAATATAGATATTTTTTTTATTGCTTATAATAAAACTTCTAACTATTTCAAATGCACTGAAAAAAAATCATCTTCCTATCTACATTTTTAAAAAAGTTATGAATGATTTTCGATTGCTCTAAAACAGAAACTTGATCAGCAGACAGACTTTAAAGTGCTCTTTCTCATAGATGATAATTTTGTGTTTTAATCTTAATTAAATCTCTAAGGAATTTTTTCTATTTAAAATAAAGCTTTGAAGTAAACTCTTTTTATCTTAATACACCTATTTAAACTGTGCATGGAATAAGCATTTTATGAGGTATTACAGTTTTTACAGTATGTTATATATACCTAACAGGAATTTTTAACCTTTTTTTTTTTTTACTTTTTCACAAAATAATCCATAAAAACTGTTCTAACTTACATTATCAACAAATGAATGCACAAAATTGTTAAGATGAATATTGTAAGTAATAAGAAAGGAAATTTTTGAAAATATGTTTAAAAAAAAGCCTTAAATATTTAAAAAATTTTAATCTTTTCAAATTTTTTTAAAATTTTAAAAAAATTTAATGGATTAACTATTTTTGAAAGATAAATTATTGATTATGAGTTAAACGAGCATGTAAAGCATCCACAAAATGAATGATTATACCTTCATTTAACCCTTTGACGGTTATGAACGAGTTCAGCTCGCAATCGAATCGTGCCTCATAATGCGCGCAAACGAGTTCCGCTCGGGAGCAAGATTTCTACCGTAATGGTTAGTAACGAGCACTACTCGGGTAGTAAAATTTTTCCCCAATGAGCGCTGCCGAGCTGAGCTCGTTCGCCATAATTATTCTGCATTGACTATGTTAAAAACGAAAAGTACGTAAAAACTGTTATTTATGTACTACGAATACTTTAAGAAATTTTTAAACGCGTGAGGCGAGCTATCTACCGCATCCAGAGAAGCCAACTTGCTCCGCTTTGTAAAATAGTACTTCCTTGTGATAGCGAAAGTCAAGTTACTTTCAGTTTAATATTTTTCCTTTTAAGTAATTTTTTCACCACTAAATATCAAAAACTATAAGTATCATATAAAATGCAACGTTAAAGCAACAGTCTACTGGTTACTCTATTAAAAAGTAGGCGTAACTCCATCTCCAACGAAATTATAACAATTCCAGAAAGCGGAACAGTTGGCATCGCCAGAGAAGGGTGACATTTTCGGTAGAACAGCGGTGAAAAATAGCTGCCACTTTCGACTACTGTTTGCTCGTAATACTGCGCGAATTAATGAAACGAAAACTGCTCATTTCCCTGACCGTCAAAGGGTTAAAAAAGCGTTGTAAAGGTACTGTGACCCCTTAAGATAGAGTCCTAGTATTTGATTAACCAATGTTGTTGTTGTCGTGTCTACGCATGCAGTGCTAGTGCAAAAATTACAGTCCTCCAAAAGTCTTGATAATAAGATTTGCAAGTTCTGGAGCTCGATGGCCATGGAGAATTTCGATGGGGGGTGGTCCAAGTTGAAAGAGGGAGCCGATAATGGCCTGGCAGTCAAAAACATGGTCTGGAGTTAGTTGCAAATGAGAACAGTACTTGCAGATGGGATAGGATTTTATATTGGTGCGTGAGATCTTCATGCCTTTGAAATGTCCAGTACGTAATCTAGCTGTTGTATAGGAGAGGTTTCTTGGGCAGTTTAGATCGGGGATTGTTGCCTTGCTAAAAAGCTGGATTAACCAATCATTGAATCAAAAGTCATTCAGAATGGTTCGTTTTCTGTTATTTTGCTTGCCGTTTATTAATTATGCAGTATTCAATTGAGCTGTAAATAAAAGCAGTGAAACCTCCAGGAAAGATCACCTCTGTGTAGCAACCTTCGCTATTTACGACAACTTTATACTTTTTCCCCTTGACTTAGTGTTGAAGAAAATCATTGGGAGAGACTATATGCCCGAACTTCTCCCTGCAACCGGGCAAAATCTGTGAACGGATGAGAAAAAGGTCAAATAAGGAAACAAGAAAAATTATCAAAACTAAAACTATAAACATAACAAATAAATAGATTAAAATGTATTCTAAATATTTGTGTGTGGCTCTTATTTAGAGAGCTCTTTGTGACGATCTCTGAAAGTGATTTACAACCTCATGATGCAGTTGTTGTTGTTGTTGACGTATGTCTTTTTAGGCATAGGGGATGCGATTGTTCTTGTTTTTCAGTGGCGCCATCTATGGCCAAGAATTCTACTTCTTTCACACCATACGTCGCACCCGTTTATAGGGCGAACCCATTCATTCATCCACAGATCGTAATTTTGACCTGAATCAGAGAACGATTGATCTCTAATCCAGTACCCCCGGAGATATTGATTTGCTATGGGAACATGGAGGACTTTTGCGACTCGACAGATTTAACGTGCATCAGTCACTTTTCTACTCCGATTACATTACATTAGTTTCTACATTACATTAGATCTGCATTAGTTTTTCTACAGTCTTCGACCGGCTGGGTTCGAACCTATGAACTCTCGGACATGGGTCCAGCGCCCTACCGACCAGGCTATCCCGGCCCCATGATGCAATCAAATTGCACTAAAGACGATTTATTTATTTTTAGAGTTGAATGATTAGTATTTGATTTATCAATTATTTTGATTATGATTTTTTTTAATTATTTTTAGAGTTGAATGTTTAATGGATTAGTTTAAGAATTGAAAGTTAAATTAGGAAAAAAGTTATTTTAGAAAAACTAAGTACCTCTACATACCTCTTTACATCCTTTAAAGCTAACTAATTTTTATGAAATAAAATTAAATGCAAACTTAAAAACATAATTTATTAATTTATAATTGTTCGATCATTCATAATTGGTAAATTTGTTTCTACACATAGTGTCGTCAATAGAAATGGTATCAGAAGAGACCATACGTTAAATTTTATTAATCGATCCGGTTTTCTTGAAATCACACTGTGGGCCAGAAGACCATGATCTTTGGCCAAAAGTAAAAAATTAAATTTTCAACTAGAATATGTGTAGACAGTTTTAAAATAGCCCAGAGTAAGTATTCATAATCATTCCAAATATTATAATTTACTTTTTGGACCGACGAGAGTACAATGTAGCGAAAAATATGTCAAAAAAAATTTTTTAACTTTTAAATTTATATTTCAAAAAAAATTATGTAACTTTTAAATTTATATTTCAGAAATATCTATAGGAATTTCACCTTTCTGTTACATTTTTATTAGAGTAATGAGTCTGAAATTAAAGTACAATTTTTCAATTTGTTGGATTAGTTAATACTCTTGACAAACTTATAGTTTATATCTTATCATTTGGCATTTTACAATGTTTGAATGACTTTCGAAACTTAGTTCCAAAAAGTTCCACGAAGTAATTAGCTAAACTTTTTTTTTGTTGTCTTCTTTGATGTTTCTTCTTTCGAAAAAACCTGCCCCATTTTGCCCGTATTGCAAAGGTGGACTAAATTAACCCCAAAAACAAAAATTATGTTTTTTTTTTTCATGTTTTCGCGTTATTTTGTAATTAATTCGCGTTATTTTGTAATATTACTTCCAAAATATAATTTGGTTATCATTTTTAATATAAAATTACGAAATTTAATATATTTTCATTGCTATATTTAATTATTTAAACGTACTATATTATTTTTTATATTTTAGCTCGCCATATTTCAGCCGCCATTTTGTTTGTTTTTTGGGTATTTTTAGTGTATTTCAAAATTTTAACTATGAATTCAATTTACCTGCACATAAAAACCCCTAAATAAAACTCCCCAAATTTTGAAACAAATTTTATCGAAATACTAATTTTGGCCTCGAAACCTGGATGCTGGCCAACTGTGCGTCAGTACGATGAGTGGCTTTTACGTACCAAGAAAATGATACTAACTATAACTAAAGTCGTTTGCAAAAAAATCATGTACCTTCGATAACTAATAGAGGTAACCTCTAAGATCTACCAGCCTGCATTATCGACCTGTACCGATACTGGGGAACAGAGAGTGGTTGCTCCCGGGAGGTTTCACTGTACATTAGAACATTTATTTTAATTCTAAGAATAAATAAGAACTCTTTTATTCAATATTTAATTTTAAGAACTTATCATTGCATGTTATTTGCCTACAGCTGTAATATTTATCATATGTCATATCGAAAGAAATTTTTTTATAGAGAATGAAATGTCATCATCATTTATAATATTTTTTTCATGAAATATATACCTTCTCGAAAAACGAATGAAAAAAAAATCAAAATAATTGAGAGAGTTTTCTTAAAAGATCAAAACACTTCACGAATCGGTTCGTATGAGATGTATTTCTTTCTATTATTTATTTACCATCTTCCTTAAAATAGTTTAAAGCTATGTAGTATTTGATTTAGAAAATCTCAGTATCTCTTTCAGCTTACAATTTTTTTTATGAAGACAAGCACATAAAAATGATTTTCTTCCTTATTCTGAAGGCAAGTGAAAACAACAACGTAAATGCAAGACTTCTTTAAATTTTATTACAATTCCACTTTATATTTTTACAAAAATAGTAAGCACCGTAATCGTAATGCTCAATTTTTTGTTACATTTCATTTCGCTGCTCAAAAACTACGATAAAGAACGAAAGTGTGATTAAATATTTACAGGGAATACGATGAAATAATATAATTTAAAATTTGATAATTAGTTATCAAATTTTTTATTATTTACTAGTTACCTTTAATAAAATGTGCTATGCAGAATGCTGTTCTACTGGCTACTGAACAACAACAAATTTGAAACTTGACTCTTTTTATTTATACTCATAACACGAGTTCTTTTCGAAAGTTATTGCAATTTTAAGTGCATTTTCGCTAATTATTTCACACTTTTTTTTGCTTTTCGTTACATTTCATTTTGATCAGCAAAACCTAATAAGACTTAGAAACTTGAAATTATGAATATATGCAGAAAAATACACAAGGAATACGATGAAAATGCATTCCAAAATTGATCCGTGAAACCTAATAAGGCATAGAAACTAGAAATTATGAATGTATGCAGAAAAATACACAAGGAATACGATGAAAATACATTCAAAAATTGATCCGTGAAACCTAATAAGACTTAGAAACTTGAAATTATGAATGTATGCAGAAAAATACACAAGGAATACGATGAAAATACATTCAAAAATTGATCCATGAAAACTAATAAGACTAAGAAACTTGAAATTAGGAATGTATGCAGAAAAATACACAAGGAATACGATCGAAAATACATTAAAAAATTGATCCGTGAAACCTAATAAGACTTAGAAACTTGAAATTATGAATGTATGCAGAAAAATACACAAGGAATACGATGAAAATACATTCAAAAATTTATCCGTGAAACCTAATAAGACTTAGAAACTTGAAATTATGAATGTATGCAGAAAAATACACAAGGAATACGATGAAAATACATTCAAAAATTGATCCGGGAAACCTAATAAGACTTAGAAACTTGAAATTATGAATGTATGCAGAAAAATACACAAGAAATACGATGAAAATACATTCAAAAATTGATCCGTGAAAACTAATAAGTCTTAGAAACTTGAAATCATGAATTATGCAGAAAAATACACAAGGAATACGATGAAAATACATTCAAAAATTGATCCGTGAAAACTAATAAAACTTAGAAACTTGAAATTATGAATGTATGCAGAAAAATACACAAGGAATACGATGAAAATACATTCAAATATTACATATTACCCGTTAAACTTGTAAAAAAATATAATGTGGCCACTCTACTGTCCTCCATGCTCCCATTACAAATCAATACCTCTGTGCATACTGAAATAGAGATTGATCCTTCACTGGTTTAGGTCAAAATTATGATCGGAGCCGTGAGGGCTCAGGGGATAGAGCGTTCACCTTCCAATGAGGCGAACCGGGTTCGAATCCCAGTCGATACGAATTACATATCCGGCTTGCACCGACCACAGTGCTGACGTGAAATATCCTCAGTGGTAGACGGATCATGGGTGAGAGTCCCCTTTCTGTCAGGCTAACCGTGTGAGGTTCTCGTGATCTTCCTCTCTATGTAACGCAAATGTGGGTCAGTTCCATCGAAAAGTCCTCCACGAAGGCAAATTTCTCCCAAGACTCGATCCAGGAGTTCCCTTGTCTTCTGGATGGGGTTCAAAATTACAAGGCTACGGAGTTGAACATTAGTAGTCGTAAACCCATAAAATTGGGTCGGCTGTTCAAAGGCGGTTATATATATATAAAATTACGATATGTGGTTGAATGAATGAATGGATGTACGAATGGGTTCGCCCTATAAACGAGCTGCGCGTGTGTGTGGCTGAAGTCTTATTCTTGGCCATAGATGGCGCCACTAAAAAACGAGAAACGCACCGTCTGCCTTAAATTCGGTTTCACCAAGCAGACTTGTTGGCACTGGTAAGTGGCATTAGAAACTACAACAGCCACACAGTAAATGCTAGTTTACGCTAAAAATATAGTTAATTTAGTGATAAATAGTATAATAAATTTTATCACGACGAATTGAATATATATATTTAGTAGAGCTATCTGGTCTCCGGAAAGTTAAATCCTAATAACCAAACTCTTATGATACCACTTTATTTCCTTTATGAATGACGAACAAAATTTTTTTTAATTATGTGAGACACAGATTAGTTAATACAACAATTTTATCATTATATAACAGAAAAATATCAAAATATACTAATAAAAAAATAAGACCAATTATGAATCCCACCTTTCCAATCTCGCCAACTGAAAATATTTGGCGTTCCGAGGATTAAAACCCACGCATTTCTCAGTGCTTCAATCAGAACACCCATAAGACTATTCTGAAGTTAAAACACTTCGCTTTCAGTAACAGTTCGTAACACCCTCGAAGAATGTCATAACTTGCATAGAATCTTGCAATTCCATCTTCATGACAGTCGAGTCACGTCGAAGAACAATACATTCTGAAATGTGTTCTAATATCGCCAAAATTTATCCAATTAGTAGCCAACTTGTCCCGAAGCAATAGTAATCCCACTGCATCATTATTATTATCATTGAGATTACCTACCCAGTGTTCAAGAGAACTCAAGCGGATTTATTTTGCAATTGCTAAGGCCTGAATAAGATGTGCTTTGCGAATGTTGAGTTGTGATAGTTCGAGCTTTAATAATTTGTGGATGCTTTTTAGTCCAGTTTTATTGCATGGTTTTATATTTGGATAAATACGTTTATGGGGCGTTTTTTGCTTATAACCATTTTAACTTTCTTTACAAATGTAAAATAAAGAAACTTTTATATCAAGTGCTTATTTTACCTCATATTACAAAAGTTTAATGATAGAAATTTCAGAAAATGAGAGTGCATATTTTACTTTTCTTTACAAGTGTAAACTAAAATGAAACTTTAAAAAAGAGAATACATATTTTACTTTCCTTGGCAAATGTAAAATGAAAAGAGATTTTAAAAATGAGAGTACATATTTACTTTTCCTTACAAGAGTAAACTAAAATGAAACTTTAAAAAAGAGAATATATATTTTACTTTCCTTGGCAAATGTAAAATGAAAAGAGATTTTAAAAATGAGAGTACAGATTTACTTTTCCTTTCAAGAGTAAACTAAAATGAAACTTTAAAAAAGAGAATACATATTTTACTTTCCTTGGCAAATGTAAAACGAAAAGAGATATTAAAAATGAGAGTACAGATTTACTTTTCCTTACAAGAGTAAACTAAAATGAAACTTTGAAAAAGAGAATACATATTTTACCTTCCTTATCAAATGTAAAATGAAAAGAGATTTTCATAAAAAGTACGTATTTCGCTTCTTTTTACGAAAGTAAAATGAAAAGGAATTTTAAAAATGAGAGTACATATTTTACTTTTCTCTGCAAATTTAAAATAAATATTGTCGTACAATCTTAATTATTTCAAATTTGTGTGCTATAGCATAGACATTTCTAGACTTAATCTGGCATGAATAAAGAAAAATTTTCATATGCAAGGTGAATTACAGTTTATGCCGTTAGAAATTTATATTACTTTAATTAGATTTTTATATAATAATGCTCTGAATTTTGAAACTATTAAAGCAATTTTGTTTGATTTTTTTAATATTAAGTCAGCTAAAGAAAACGATATTGAAATTTTAGAAAATTGATTCTTATTAACTAAATATCCACAGGCTATTTTTTATTATTTTTTTATTATAAATTTATTGGAGAGTTTTAAAATAATCATTGCATGTGTACAGTACGGAGCAAACAAAATGCATTTTCAGTGATCCTTGTCATCATTTTATTTTATATACATAAGATTTTACAATGAATCTAAACTACTAAACATAATTATTTGATACAAATCAACATTTCTTAGCTTAGAAATATATTAATTTAGAATTAATTTGTTTAGAAATTTTAAAAGTTTAATTTGCATTAAGAATTATGCAAGAAAGGTAAGAACGAGAATGAAAGAAACTTCAAACTTTAATAAACGTGGGTACTCATGCTGTCCGAAAACTGACGAAAATGACTGAAAATAATAGAGACAAAAATTTTAGCATGAAAAAATGGTCTAAAAGAATAATGAAATATCTTAGCCCTTTCATGCAGATAGGACACCGTATCCCTTTATTTACATTTTTTTCTGACCCTCTCAAGGAAAAATACATTTTGGTATTTTGTAATTATAAATAACAGTCTAACAGTTACTAAAAATATCTGTTAAAATATCGAAATTATATTTGTACTAAAATATATAATCCAAAAAATGCATTTTGAAAAAAAAATTTCATTCACGTTCAAAACTTTATCAATAATTGTTTTAGTAAATTAGAGAAATTTCAGTGAAGAGTAACTTTTTCTCCCCGTTCTAAATAAGTGCAGATAAATTAAATTTGAAAAATTATTGTTTTGAAGTGAGCAACGATTATAACTGTAACGCAGAAAAGACACACGTGTTCCATGCTGTATTTCATAACCATAAATTATTAATATTATTTTCCCCTTGCTTGGTCATAAATGAATACAAAATAATGAAAAAAATGTGAAAAATATATTTAATAAAAATTTTGCGTCAAATTGTTAAGAAAGATTAGAATATAGGGCACTTCTCCTTTTCTAAGCAGATGAAAAGCGTTGAATATCATGTTTGTAACAAAAAAAAACGATAATTGGAAATCAAAAAAAAAAAAAAAAAAAGCACAGGCTTCTTTCCCACAATGGAAACAGACAGCTTTCTGTTACAACAAAACAATGCTAGTCCTCACACTTCAAGACAACCAAAAAAAAAAAAA
This sequence comes from Parasteatoda tepidariorum, assembly GCF_982258835.1. NCBI lineage: Eukaryota > Metazoa > Arthropoda > Arachnida > Araneae > Theridiidae > Parasteatoda > Parasteatoda tepidariorum. The sequence goes on along the minus strand of NC_141763.1, from coordinate 89,864,545 downwards.
AAACGGCTTGATAATAATGGAATAAATATTTTCATTCCCTTATGTCAGGCCCTCAGAGGAATAATGAAAAATAAAATCGAAAAAGCAGAAAAGAAGACAGTTAAAGATTTAGAGGAAGATTTGGGAGAAATATGGAACAAAAGAACTTTCGATTTTCTAAAAATCTCCCTTAGAATATGTGCCAAAGGGATTTTAAACAGTTAATGCTAAATAAGAAAGGAATTACAACTGATTTCTCAGTGCAAAGGCTGTGTAAAGATGAGACATCTTGAAATGCATTTTAATTTTAATCTTTATTTTTGGTTACTTATATAATTTTTTTATTTAATTTACAACCGGTGTTGAACAAGCAACCTGATTCTGAGTTCAATTTATCAATCTTCAGCTTCGTAGCCTTGTAATTTTAAACTATAATTAGAAATCAAGGGAACTTCTCAATAAAGCATTGAGACACGAGGGTGCAATGCTTGGTCTAGGTCAAAGTCCTCCGCGAAGGTTAGTTAAAACTAGCCTGGAGGACTTTTTATCGTGTGGGGCGGAGTTGTTATCGGCCATGTCAACAGTCATCTACGTAAAGGTACGCCAAGATAGAATCGAGTTAACATGTCTTATATACTAGTAAATTGAAATTACATTTTTGTATACGCTACAATACTCCCCCACCAGAATTATATCTGTGATAGAATTCGATGAACGGATACCACTAGTTGATTCATTGCTGTTTTTGTGAGAAGCCGGGAGAGCTGTATTGAGATCACCGTGCTTTTTGAGTGCTGAATGTGAGAGGTGTACATACCTGCCAACTTATAATCCTTTCAAGGATGATTTTCCCCAGTGGTAGTAAATTTAAATTTAAAATGCAATATTAGGTAGTAACATTTGCTGTATTTTGAACAAGCTTATACAGATTAGTACAATAGTATTACATATTAATATATATGCTTAATTTTTTAAAAAATAGTGGTTGATTAAAAATATTATAAATTAAGTTTATAAATGCAAATAATATATACCGTGTACTAACTTCACCGTGTTAATACACCGTAAGTTAACACACCGTGTATTAACTTCACGGTCGTTGTCGCTCCTGTGTTGCCTTCAGCAGTTGAGTGTATACGTTGTGTGTGAATGATACTGAGCAGCAACAACGCGAGGAGACGGATAATGTCGCAGTCACAAGTAGCAAGTCAACTGTTCCATCCATCGAAGTATGCGTTTCCAGATCGAAGTGGGCGTTACTGTCAAGATAGGCGTTCGAAAAGGGAGTTTCGGTCAAGGTAGGCGTGTTCACATCACGTCCGAAGGTCACCAATGAGGGGCGGAGTTGTTATCGACCATGTCAACCTTCATCTATGAAAAGCTACCCCGACACAGAATCGAGTTGACATGTCTTATATACTAGTGAATTGGAATTATATTTTTGTAGTGGTAGATACCCTACAAATGGAACTCTCCCGCATTTGTGTTACATGTAGAGGAAAAACACGGAAATCCCCCGAGCTAGTCTGACGGCATGAGGATTTTAACCCATAATCCGTCTACCACGAAGGATATTTTACGCCAGCACTGAAATCTGTACGGGATTCATCTGGGATTCAAACCCGGATCACCCGATTGGGAGGGGAACGCTCTGTCCCCTGAGCCACAGCAGCTCTATTTACTTATATATTATAATATTATAATTATAACCGTCGTTGAACAGCCGACCCAATTTCATGAGTTTACGACTACTTACGTTCAACTCCGTAGCCTTGTAATTTTGAACCCAATCCAGAAGACAAGAAAACTCCTGGATCAGTACCCCCAGAGGTATTGATTTGTTGTGGGAACATGGAGGACTTTGTGACTCGACAGTTTTAACGTGCATCAGTCACCATTTACTACACGGGGAGTCTTCGGCCGGCGAGGATCGAACCCACGACCTCTTGGATATGGGGCCAGCGCCCTACCGACCAGGCTATCCCGGCCCCTATTTACTTATATAAAACATTTTTTGAAAGTCTCGCTTTGATAATATTTTTTTTTATGCTCAGTACTGGAAATTATGAATTGTCCCTATTTAAAATTATGGCCTTTTTTTCCATCTGATTTCACGGCAGAGGATAAAAAAAATAAAAAAATTTAATTTAATTTTTATCTCCCCCATTTTTTGAGAACTTCTCAAATGCAATAATGCAATCGTATTTAATCTGTGATAATTCAAAAGTGAAAAATTTAAATTCAAACAGACAGATGGAAAAAAATAAAAGGGGGTTCAAAATTTTTAATTCAGTTCGAATCAAAATCGGCCGAAACCCGAACTAAAATGAGACATGCGGAAATGAAAGTTAGTTAAATACCACTAAAAAATTTTAATGTGTCGTATAAACATTTTATTCTTATTTACTACTTCTATTTCTCTTCTAAATCTATTTTTCAGAAGTTGGCATCTTTTTTTAAAAAGAAAAATGAGTAACATACACTTATTTTTGAGTCTACGTACATACATTTTTCAATTTATTTGTTTCTTAAGAAGAAACTTGTCAATATATATATATATCACAACATCTTTTCAGAGCTTATAAACTTGTCTATATGTGTGTTTTTTACTATTATTTATATTCAAACCACGAGTTTTATAAATATATTTTCTCCACGCAAAGATTAGGAAAAATTTTATTTATATCTTTATAAAAAAGATACTTGTTTAGCAAGTAATAAATTTATTGAGTGAAATGGAAAAGAAAATATAAGTAGAATAATATTCTTGTTGAAATAAGATCAATTACTTTTGTTTTACAATTTTAAAAAAAAATTTACCATTTAAGACAGGTTTTTCAGTTGCGATTTATTATACCGCTTTTATTTACTCGCTCTAAAATGATGAAATCCAACAGCAGCTTAAATTTTATTGCACTATCTAGCCAAAAATATCAGGTCATCATGGTGTGAGGGGTTTTTATTACGCTTCGACCTTTTGTTCCTGTGAAATATGAAAGCTGAAATGTCTGCGCATAATCTTACACTCTCAACTCTACGGAAATATCTCAGAGAAGGCCCATTTCGCTTCGATGATATACTACAAAACCACGGCCAAGTAACCTAGCCCCAATTCTAGAGCTCTATCATTTAACGGCCATCATTGAAAGGCCACGTAATTTTGATCCAGGTCATGTGACGTGGACAGCGCCTGAACTTCTCTCTCCAAACTTTCACACTAGAGCCGTGGTGGCTCAGGGAATAAAACGTTAACTGGAATCGAATCCCAGTCATGGCTGGTCGATTCGAATTCCTCACCCGGCTCACACCGCCCACAGTGCTGACGTATATTATCCCCAGAAGTAGAGGGATCATGGGTTAGATTCCCCTTGCAGCCAGGCTAATCATGGGAGGTTTTGGTGGTTTTCGTTTCCATGTAACGCAAATGCGGGTTGGTTCAGTCAAAAAAAAGTCCTCCATGACTGCAAATTTCCCCCAATATTTGGTCCAAGAGTTCCCTTGTCTTCTGGATCGGGTTCGAAATTACTAGGCTACGTAATTGAACGTTGGTAGTCGTAAACTCAAAATTGGGTCGGCTGTTTAGCAACGGTAAAAGAATCTTCCACATCCTAACTAAATAGAGGGCTTTAAGCCACAATAGACTTAACGTGCACGCACCTTGCTGCTTATACACGCTGATTGATTTGTCAGCCACCAGGATCGAACTCATTACTCCCACATCTTCAGCATGCTTTAAGAAACTGTTTCACCAGATTGCTCTTCTCTTCCAGCAGAATAACGTCTCTATTTGCATATCAATATTTGCACAGTTCTAGTATTGTGATGCCATTATAAGCATTACAAATTCCCTATTTTTAAAATTTCATTAAATTCATAAATTTAATTTTTTTTTATCATTCTTAATTTCATTTAAAGCAATTATTTCATTCTCACATTTTATGAAAAAATCGAATATAAATATTTTATTGTCTTCTTAACAATCAGTGTAACTGCGAACATTTTAATTCGATACACGTGTGTAAATGACTGAATTAATTCACTGACGAGACTATTCGAATATCAAAATCTATTTTTAACATATTTTTTCTTAAGCTGCTTCATTTCTCAAACCACAAAAATTGTTCGGTTGCAAGGTTATATTAAATTCCAACAGTATTTTTCCTGATTAATCTGTAACCAAGTTATTTAAATTTAGTATTAATAACACCGGATTGACATTGTTTTTGGCTATATTATCTATCAATATCTTACCAACATTAGATGCTCAGAAGACTGGGACTCGGACTTAAAAACTGGCCTTCTTAGAGCCTTAATCTGAATCCCAAGGAACTTGTTTGGGACGAGTTAGAACGTAAAGCAATGAATCTAGAAGGAAAAAGTCCATCTCTTCGAAAACGTAACTAACACAAGGAACTGCTTAGAAAGGTATGCTATATCGGGAAAACAACCGACAGCATGAGGTACAAACTCAGATTTAGCTGATCGTCATAAGTATTAAGATACGACGCATGTGCATAAGAAGAAAATGACCGTCAGGAGTTACGTCACCTGTGAACCGGTCGTTGGACACCTCTATATGTATTCGCGATCGCAACGCTCTTATACGCCATCTGCGGAGAAGACCGGATCCATGTCGTGGTCGTCCTCCCTTATCTCTCCTCCTTTTCTCAGTTGTATAGGAATGTACTACGATATTTTCATCTTTCTTAACACTTTCCATATTTAATGGTAAAAAAAAAAAAAATTTTTAATTTCCAGACCGCTTTCTTTTAAAACTATGTTCAATATAATTTTTAGTGCCATACAGTTTCCCAACGTAAAATTTTTTAATCTATTTAAAAATCAAGGCAGAAACTAACGTACTTCTTTCTCCTGGGACTCTCCACGTGCTAATGGGGAAAGCTTGGCATACAAGGACTATATAATCTGGCTACTTATTCTGTTGGCCAAGGGTGAAAGCATTCGAAGTGTTGCCATAGGCAGAGAGTTCCGCTCTACGCCATCAATAACCTATTTCCATCTCAAATGCTTGGGTACGCTGCTTACCGTCAGCCGCCATTTCGTTCTTTCTTTTTGTGTCAAAATGTGTTAGCGCATTTAATCAACATGGGTGATATAAATGTATTTTTAAAGAAATGTCGTAATTAATAGTACAGTACTGCTTATCAATAGCGTAAAATTGCAGAACGAACCAACAATAAACAAAAAATAAATTTTTTCTTCTAATCCCCCTAGGTAATGGTTGGGGAAGAAGAGGGTGCAAACCCGTTTCACGAACCTCCGATGTTGTGCCTTAAATATTGCTTTTACCTCTATACACAGGGACTGCATCAAATGTTGGTGCACTGGTTTACATTATGTGTATGGAAGCTAGTCTTCTTCCCCCTAATGTTCTTTGAGCAACCAAATGAACCATCCTAATTGGCAATACTCACTTCAACTGTGACTGACGCCTTTTAATTATATTACACCTATTTGGTGGTGAAAAACAAATGGAAACTCTCCCCAAACTGGCGGGATGTTGTCATGGACCTAAAGGCGAGGCGAACATATTAATACATACCTCTGTACTCGCCGAATTTGTACTACTGGGTATCCGAATATGTTTGATCTAGTGTAGCAATTCCATTTCCGATGATAATGCAAATTTCAATTGTTTCTCGACTGATACAAGATGAATTTATCGTCATTTTGTGGCTAAATAGAATTTATTGTTAATATGAAATTTCGATCACTTCAAATCTTACTAGAGTAACTCGAATTTAAACTGAAGCTCTGTGCTGGTAATCATCACAAGTTTCAAGCATTTTCTAATAGTTAAAAACGGAATTTGCCGTCATATCTAAGCCAGGTAGAATTTGTTGTCAATCGGAGTTCCCACCACTTTTCGACTAACTAAGGGGCTCAAGTTGCAATCTCACCTCCATGCGTCTGACGACTATTGCAAGTTTCAATAAAATCTCAGTGCCTTCGTTTGTGCTGCTCATTTTATATAAGTTCCATATTTTTTCTAATTTCTCCTCAGCCTTTGATCTTTTACGAATTGAACTCATTTTAAAATACCAGGTTTTAAAAAATATCTCAGATTTTTACATGCCCGAATGGAATTTTTACAAACCCGAACATTTTTTCTACTGCAAATTAATGAACACTTACATAAATACCTATTATTAAAATAGAGCGAGAAAAAAGTGTGTGTGTTTCATATGGCTTTATTAGGAATTCAATCCAAAAAATTTGACAGCTCACTGCATCACAAAGGAGCAGAAAAATAACAAAGAAACAATTCAACAATTTAGGTAAAGTAAACAAAAAAGTACAATAAACATTTGAATCAATAAACATTTCAACAATATAAAATTTTAAACATTTACATAAAAAAAGGTAAAGTTAGTGACAATTCATAAGAGTTCTTGCGTCCCAATACAATTTAGTGACATTCCCACTTTTCTGGGAATTCTATCTAGTCCCTTGCACAACAAGAGGTGATCAGAGTTTAATACACCTGTGTCACAAATTGGGCATGCTTTGCTGGGAAGAATTTTTATGTTATATAAATGTTCTGATAAGCAATCGTGGCCTGTTTTAAGCCTAAAATGGGTTACTGCTTCTTTACGGGGTTGGTAACAGAGAAATTTCCAATTGTCTTGAATATTTTCTCATATTTTTCCTTTTGATTTTATAGTTAAATCATAATTATTTATTTCGTCGAGTTTTCTTCATAACGAATTTTTTAAGAGTATCAGGTGTGACGGTTGTTATTTCTTGAGACATAGTTGCTCCGTTTTTTTGCCAGATAATCTGCAATCTCATTGCCTTCGAAACCAATATCTGAAGGGATCCACTGTATAACTATAGTTTTATTCATTTCCTTGAGGAGGTTTATATCGAGCTGAATTTCGTTTAACAGCTTAGTTTTAAAACATTGGTTTTCTGTGATTGCTTGAATTGCAGAAATGGAGTCCACCAATAGAACTACCCTTAGGAACTTATTAGATCTTGCTTTTAGGTTCTGTAATGCTATATAAATTGCTTGGATCTGTGCATCAAAATTGGTCATATAATGACCCACGGGGTGCTTTGGGAAAATAGTTTACAAAAAACACCGGCTCCAGATCTATCTTGTATCTGAGATCCATCTGTATATGGGTCATTCTCACGAAAACTGTCATTTTTCAGTTCATAAAATCCTGAAAAAGTAAAGTGAATAAAAAGCTCTGAAACTTTTTATATTAATAGAAATATGTAATGGCATTATAAAGTAAGTATATATCCTATAAAATATACTTAATATTTAAATTAATTAATTTTTTAAATAATTAATTTATAATTAATTAATTTATAATAATTAATAATTAATTAATTAATTTAATAATTTTTTAATTTTTTTTCAAATTAATTAATAAGTAAATTAATTATTTTCACTATTTAAAAAGTGAGGGAATGGCACTAATAGTGAGGGAATGATATTTTATTTTAATACATGTTTTTAACTAAGTTACATCTACCAAAAGTTTGAAAATGATAACATACTAAGTATATCTAATATTTATTATAATTTACTCGTATATATTTAATAGTTTTTACAGGTTTGGGAAATAAAATTGGCTGGCACGATTGAACAAAAAAAAGTTTAATAATATACTCATCTTGAATCATTCCCTCACTTCAGCGTCATTCCCTCACTTTATACACTAGTGAGGGAATGACGAATTCAATAAAATTTAAAAATAACAGTTAGGCCTAATTAATTTTTGAAGTCAATCACATACAATTATATTCATACAAGAAAGCAACATATAATTATCCACTTTCTCGATGAAGTTGTATTTTATTTTACTCTAAAAAATGACATGAGGGAATGACAAATGTAAAAAATTTTACCTGGTTTGATTCATTCAAATTTATTCCACAGCAAGACTTCTTTAAGTTGAAGATGGAAACATACTGCAATTTTGTTCTATGATGCCAGTTGTTAACTTCTGAAGTTTTTATTAAAATATTTTTATTCTAAGAAGATTGCAGGGGATAAGAACATTGTTGTGAGGGAATGACGCGAAACACTGGGGACAAAGTTTAAAATAGTGCTGTGTTAATATTTTTATCAGAAATTAAATTTAAAATTGATTTTCTGAATTCTATATTTTAGTATTCTGAAATAAAAAACACGAATTTGTAAAAAAAAAATTTTTATTTCAGTAACAATTTTTTTCTTTTTTTAAATCAGCAGTGGGGACAAGTGAGGGAATGACATATTGGTATATTTTAATTACCTGAAATGAATAAAAAATAAAAATTGATAATTTTATTTTTATTCTTTTGTTAGCTTGCATTCTGAAGGACACTTTCCCTGAATTTTTTTTTTTCGTAAGCTGTAAAACAAACATAAAATATACTGGGGACATGAAAATGACTGTTTTTGTGAGAATGACCCATATACATGTAGCCCGTCGCTTTCCAGGTATTTTTCGCAGATCATTTGCAACGCAGTTGCCCTCAGCTCTGCCTCGATACTTAGAACCTCTTGATACTTAGATACTCGATACTTAGAACCTCACCTCGAAAAAAAAGTACCAACATTATATCTACCCCGGCACTTTTATTTCAAGCATAAAACAGCAGTGTTAAGTATTATTAACGAAGAAGTATTAACAGTCTCAGTATTGCTTCCTATTATAAAAAATTAAGTAAAACTGTCTCTTCCAACCATAATACAATAATACTATTGGTTTCTGTACACTGGAAATAATTCTTTATAGACATTTACTTGATAATATAAAATAAAAATTCATTTGCTTCAAAAAAATTTCCGAGGCGGGTAAAAGTCGACATGTTTCGATCAATCAAATACAGACTCCAATTTTCAGGACTCTCTATTAGCCGTGAATAAGGAAAATCAAAGAGATTCGTAACATAAAACGTACAGAAACCAACGGTAAAAAATATAAAAATAATGAAAGTGAGAAAAAAAACTAGAAGAACCGTAGTAGCAGAGAATGAAACAGAAAACGTAAAGTAGCGAAAGAAAAATTAATAATAAAAAAATAGGAGGAAAAGGAAGGAAAACTATGATTAATTTGTACGTATAATTAATACGCACGATTATATGTATATAATGCATGCCATCACAGCATCAAAAAAAAAGTTAATAATTAAATTTTTATACATGATTTCAAGCTACTGAAAGAACGAAACATATGTACTGGTTTTTTAAAGGGTGACCTAAATTAAGCAAATGTTTTTTAAAAATTTGCAGCAGGTAAATAATTAAGGCTAAAGAAATAATTCTTGTAGCAAAGTCATGAGACAGGAGTATAAATATTTCGCACTAAAATTTCTTTCATAAGTTCTTTCATTTAAAATTTCTTTCAAAAGTTATTTTATTTCTTTCATAAATTTCTTTCAAAGAAAACTTACAATAGATAGTGTGGCAAGTTGTAAGCCTAAAATCAAAAGAGAGAAAAACTAAAAATTAATTAACCAATTTTTTAATTCATTTAAAAAGTGAGAATAACAAAATGTTACTTTAAAAGTGTCCACAATCACAATTGGAATCAGAGAGCATTATTTTCGTAATGCAACAAAAAAGAATAATAAGTGAGACTTACAGCGCCATCTACCTTAAAATATTTAAGCTGAAACCAGAAACTTCAGCAGGAAATATTAATGTCCTATGACATGAATATGTCACAAAAATTGTGTTTCATTCATCAATCTTAATTGTTTTTCCGGCTATAAATCTATAAATGTTTAAAAACCGTCAAACCGTCAATTTAGAAAATCCAGTAGCTTTAATATATACATATGAATGTAAATTGAGTTAATCCATAATTTTACAATAATTAAAATAAAGCAGTTTTATATACCATGCTTATAAATAAGCACTGACAGTAACTAGAACTCAACAAACGAAGAATTATTCGCCATCAATAATAAGCTTTACGTTATTTTCAATTTTAGGGAAAATGCCTTTTATTTTACGTTCATTGTTCGTAATTATCTGAGCTTTCAAAGAGATCAAGTTTATCCCCGACAACGCCTAATTAGTTATGGTGTCATTAAATAGTTTAAGTAGACTGTTATTAATGAATTAATGGAGGTTAATTAACTACTTCATTACTAAGACGTTAGGATAACAATTACGCGTCAAATATTATGATTGGTCATATAAAGTTTAAATTTTGCTTACATTTCGAGCTTATATTTTATGAAGGAGTACTTACCATTGTAATAAGTGCAAATACCTTTATAATGATACTTAATAGCAATTGCACTTATTTGAGAATTTAAATACAATACAATGAGCTTAAATATTTTTTTTCCAATGCCCACTCAATTAATACTTGACATTCAGATATCAGTAGGGTAGATTTGTTGGACACTCTTGCAAGGGCACCATATAAGATGGACCAACGTTGCTCCCACAGTAAGGGTAGATTGTACAGAAAATGAAAGAACATTCATGCCTCTGATGCAAGGCCAGCTGCCTGACCGCTACGCAGTACGGTAAGCATAAAGCAAATATTCGTTTTACTTATTTGCAAATATGTATTTAAAAAATTTATAATTAATTAAATTAATTAAATAAATGTAATTAACCTTGTTAATTAAAATAAATGTAATTAACCTATGGCAACTTTTTGTTTCAATATACTGGCGAACAATAACAATAAAAAATTTTCTTTAACATTTCTTATTTTAAAATTTCTTCTTAAACTCGTGCGAATGTAAAAAAAAACTCGTTAATTATATTGATCATAATTAATTTTACAGGGGTTCATTAATCTTACTACTGAAAATTCAAGAGTAATATGATTAACTGTAGAGACCTTTTTTTTGTTTTAATGCATTCTGACTTAGAAGACCTATTCATTTTTTTCATTACTTGTTTACTGACAACACATATTTTAATACGCATTAGAATCAACTTAATGACTGCATTGCAAAAACATTTCGTATATATATATATATATATATATATATATATATATATATATATATTAACACTAATTCTTCTTTCAAATAATTCTTATTTTTTCGATTTCATGTAATATCTTCTTATGATAACCACAGTTCTATAGTTAAAAACGTGTTTAGTTAACCTCGACACCGTAAATGGCAGCAACTATTTTCGCCATTTCGGCCATGTACTCCAGTTTTTTACAGTGTGCCCCTTGAGGTGTATACACCGTAAATACAGATTGCGAACAAGAACTTTCTTGGTTTTATTACAGTTGTTGCTAAAAATTAAGCATAATAGCAAAGCAGAGTAAAAGCCGTGACGACTCTCCACAATGTTGTTGTCGTTAATACGGGTGCGCTTCTTCTTGTTCTCCAGTAGTGCCATCTAAAGCCAAGAATTCGACTTCTGTCACGCACATACGTCACAACCCGTTTATAGGGTGGACCCACTCTCACATCCATTCATACATCCACAGATCGTAACCTTGACCCGATTCAGAGAATGATAAATCTCCAATTCAGAACCACCAGAAGTATGATTTGTTATAGAATCATAGAGGACTCTGTGACCTGACAGATTTAGTTTGCATTGGTCACCATCTACTACACAGGGAGACTTCGGCCAGAGGGGATTGAACTCATGATCTGTTGGCAAGGACCCAACGCTCTACCTACAAGTTTTTCCCGGTCCACTAACCACAATAGCAAATGTAATTATCGTTGTAACGAGCTTGTCGCTGCACTGCAAATAATTTTGTTTCATAGTTATCACCATTTTTGGTGTTGAGTTACTACAATTTTTGCAATGTAGTTGTATGCCAGTTTTTAACGTCATTTATAATATTGAATTAAATAGTTGGATGTCATGAAAGAATGTAACTGTCATAAGTAACCAAAGAAAAACAGGTCCATTTGAAATGTGCGGCTAGCTTCCAGAATATTATAACTTTTTTTTTCGTCCTTTTGTAAGATTAAGATAACCTGCACAGAGGTGCTCAAGATACATTAATATAAAGAATAAATATTGGGGAAAAAATAAGGTGAAATGATGTTCGTTTTCCTCTTTTCTGCATTTATATCAGTCATAAATAAAAAGTTTTTCATTTTGCTTTTTTTCGTATAATCTTACTCATTTAAGTGTGCGCTTTACTCAAAAAAGGGTTTGATGCTATAGCGAACAGTTTTTAACTAGTTATAAACATGCAATATTTGTATCTTTTATACTGATTGGCATGTAACTCGGAAACTTGTCGTAAAAGCTGACATTTCGTAATGTGTCGTTCTCGTTTTATCGAGTTCTACAATGAATATGCATAAAATGCAAATAAAGTCAAAATTGTTATTGATTGATTTAGCAAAAAATTTATTTTTATTATTTTTAAAAATACTAGGGAGATTCATTCCAAGTTCGCACGATTTGTCAAATTCCATGATTGCCTTTCCTTAATAGTTGTTTTTTTTATTTTATTTTTACTTTACTTGAAGATAAAAAAAAAAACTAATTATTGTTATTACATCAATTCAAATAAAAAACCGATTTTATTTCCCTTTAACTCTGGAATCAATTGTTTTTCTATTTCTAAAAATATCAATATAAATATTAAGATTTAATGTCAGACAATATTTATAACCTCGCTTTTATCTTTTCTTCTTTTACTTACTTACTTTTACTTACTTCTTTTCTGGTTCGACAGAGAGAGATGAAATTTCTACAACAATGGATAAATAGTCATTATTTAAACCGAAAAAATGAGAACAAATCCCAAAATTGGAATAACTTTCGAGCAAATTGGAATTTTCAAAATCTGGTGAAAATTTCAAAAATAAAAAAAGATTTTCTCAGCACGACAAATATCAATAACCAGTTTATTGCACTCCTGCGGGCTACTGGATGATCTACAGGATATTTTCACTACATGTTTAACAGTAAAACAGTCTAACAGTTTAACAGTCTCGTACTAATTATTAACTATTTAATTGTTTATACTATTGTATTCCGTGTACACCTCTACTCCACGTACCCTGTACTACGCATTTCTGTAGTTTAAGGTTTCTACACGCAGAAAAAATCCGGGTAAAATTATTGTACTGTATCGTAATAAGATTTCAGGTTTAAAAAAATAGAAAAATAAAAACATAGTTCTGGTTAATAAAACCAAAATATAATGTAGTTAAACCATTCATTTGATATTTTTCAGTTCATATATGTATTTTAAAGAAAATGCAAAACTGTTAAGTAAATATAACCGAATAAATAGTTACTATACAAGGCTCTAAGGTATCAAAATAAAATTACCAAATTTTACCACCTTCACAAAATTTTATCACATATTATAATATTCCTTTCATTGTTAATTTTATCGAAATCATTGCAATAGTGCATTGTTCCCCAACCCCCGATCGGCGGACCGGTACCGGTTTGTGGATCAAATGGTACCAAGCCACCCATTTCAATGAAACTGAATTTAAATTCCTAGGTTTAAACCCTTAATTAAAAATATCTGTGTTCCATTAAAATTTTATTTATTTAAATAAAGGGGCCCCCGAAGGCAGTGACATAAATTTTTTAATGTTTGTAATGTATCATTGTCTCCGTTAACCTTCTGATAGAACCGTCTCATGGCAAAGAAACAGGCTCAGGGTTCTCATTGATTTAAGGTTCTAGTAATTTAAAATGCTAAATCACTTTATATATATTTTTTGGTGTAACTGTATTTTATTTTGAAGGCATGCTTAAATAAAATTAAATTAAAATTAATAAATCAAAATAATCTAAAATGTAAGCAATCAACGTCCAAATGTAAACAATCAACATTATGACCCTACTTTTTTTCTCAATGCGAATTACATAGTTTTTGCATAGCTAAACAAAATGTAACGTATAGTTGAACACCGCGAATGCCACGAATTGCTGATATAGAAATATTTTGTTTAATTGAGCACAAACTCTTTTATGTTTTTTAAAATACTTCATAATAAAATAAAATCTTCGAGATGAAATAAACCTAGCAACAAATTTACCTTGGCCCAGGTTAGGCACAAAATTGGCTCAATACAAGTCCATTAAGAACATGCAACGAGGGACCAATATCGGAATGGCTAGATTTTTCAGTGTGGGTACTAGAATGGCTTGTAATATTTGGCAATGACAACTTTATATAGGGTGAAATTAGGTGAAAAAATACTGTAAAATATCGGGTGAAATGGAAAATTCTATGTAGGGCCGATAGTGGCTGAATAATGAATACAAAATATTAGCTTAATCTAATAATTTTATAAAGGGCCTATATCGAAAAATATCGGTCCTTATCACCCTTATTGAGTCAAGATTAATAAATATCTGTCCAAGTTATTTTGCTGCTAGGGACTTGTCACTGAATCAAATTCATTTGGTAAATTTATTTCAATTTTGCCTAGATTGTGAGAGCATGAAAACCAATCAATATTTCTTTGACGTTTCACAAATCAAGTACTTTATTTAATTTTGAAATAAATAAAAATTCGTACGTGTTCGAAGGAACTTCTTTTGGAAGGATACATTTTCAACGAAGTAAAGTGCATTTGTGGTATTTATTTAAATGGCGGCGGAAATAATCATAGTGTTTTGACAACTTTCTCCAGTTAAAATTCAAATAAAACTTTTTCAGTTTTCGATGCTTTTCCTAACAGAAAGAGTGAAGAAAATATATTTTTTTAAGTGTCGCTTTTGCTTTTAAATGAGTTTTAGATCAATAACTCAAAAAAACGGATGACAAGAAAATGGATAAGGAAACTTCGAAATTTTACACTGAAAATTATATAATACTTTCTTTCAAATAAATATACTTTAAAAAATGTAGTTAAGAATTTTAAGTTGTAAGCAATTATATATTAGTTAATAATTGAAAAAAAAATTTATAACACAAAAAAATAAAAATATATTTAATAGTTGCATGCCAAATTAGTTGCCTTTTTATTTCTAAATTGTTCTTCTGTTATTGTAATTATTTTTTTTTTAGTTATTATTTTCTTTGAAGCAAAATTACGTTGAATAAATTAGGTTTAGAATTTTAAGTACTGAGCAATAATGTTTTAGTTAGTAATTAAAACATTTTTTTTACGCAAAATGTAAAAATGTTTTAAATAGCTACATACCAAATCATTTGTCCTTTTATTTCTAAATTGTTTTTGTATTATTGTAATTCCTTTTTAGTCATTATAATTTTATTTAAAACAAAATTACTTTAAAAATTGTAGTTTAGAATTTTAAGTAATAAAGAATTACGCATTAATTAATAATTGAAGCATTTTTTCTAACACAGAAAGTAAAAATATTTTAAATAGTTACATACCAAAGCAGTTATTCTTTTATTTCTCAATTGTTTTGTGTTATTGATATTGTTTTCCAATTATTATTATTATTATTCTTTGAGGCAAAATTGCTTTGTGAAAATATGGTTTATAATTTTAATAATAAACAATTATATTTTTAATAATAATGGGAACTTTTTTAAATACAAAAATTTAAAACAATTACCTATTAAATATTTTGTTTCCTTTTTTTATTTCGAATTTTCTTTAAAAAAATTTCTAACTTTTTGAGATTTTTCAAATTAGTGTTGAATTTTTCAATAATTTCCCTTTTACAGCTTGTTCCGCAAAGACCACTCAATTCGTTATATATTTTTCGCTTCTTCATTGACTTTAATATATTTTTTTTTTATTTATTTCCAATGAGCTGCACAATTGGTCTTGCCGACGAGCAGACCTAGTGCGCTCTCCAGAGGTGGTATCCACTCTTTCAGGACCACCTCAATGGGTGAGATACCGTTGGTCATGTTAATTTGGACGTCTAGTTTCTGCCACACTAGATGGCAGCACCGAGACTCTATTTGGATGCTAAAGTGCACTAGGAATTTAATTTTGCCGGAAATGCCAAGAGCCAATAAGGCACTCCAGGGATCTTTTACATGCCGCATAATCATACGACATGGCCTCTGAGGATTTTCTACTTTGATATATTAAAGTTGATTCTGTACAACTTAATAATTATTTGTCATATGAACGTAGACGTATGACCACTACGTTCACGTATTCACTCTTATACATAGAAGATTCGTTATCTTCGTTTCAGTCATATATCTGCTCTCAGTCACCATAGCTTTTTTTACTGTTCCATTCATATGTCTGCCGTCAACCATCAAAGATTCTTTGCAGTCGTTTCAGTCGTATGTCTGCTCTCAGTCACCAAACCTTTTTTTTACTGCTTCATTCATATGTCTGCCCTCAACCATCAAAGATTCTTTGCAGTCGTTTCAGTCGTATGTCTGCTCTCAGTCACCAAACCTTTTTTTTACTGCTTCATTCATATGTCTGCTCTCAGCCATCAAAGATTCTTTGCAGTCGTTTCAGTCGTATGTGTGCTCTCAGTCACCAAACCTTTTTTTTACTGCTTCATTCATATGTCTGCTCTCAGCCATCAAAGATTCTTTGCAGTCGTTTCAGTCGTATGTCTGCTCTCAGTCACCAAACCTTTTTTTTACTGCTTCATTCATATGTCTGCCCTCAACCATCAAAGATTCTTTGCAGTCGTTTCAGTCGTATGTCTGCTCTCAGTCACCAAACCTTTTTTTACTGCTTCATTCATATGTCTGCTCTCAGCCATCAAAGATTCTTTGCAGTCGTTTCAGTCGTATGTGTGCTCTCAGTCACCAAACCTTTTTTTTACTGCTTCATTCATATGTCTGCTCTCAGCCATCAAAGATTCTTTGCAGTCGTTTCAGTCGTATGTCTGCTCTCAGTCACCAAACCTTTTTTTTACTGCTCCATTCATATGTCTGCCCTCAACCATCAAAGATTCTTTGCAGTCGTTTCAGTCGTATGTCTGCTTTCAGTCACCAAACCTTTTTTTTACTGCTTCATTCATATGTCTGCTCGCAGCCATCAAAGATTCTTTGCAGTCGTTTCAGTCGTATGTCTGCTCTCAGTCACCAAACCTTTTTTTTTACTGCTTCATTCATATGTCTGCTCTCAGCCATCAAAGATTCCTTGCAGTCGTTTCACCCGTATGCCTGCTCTCAGCCTCCAAATCTTTTTTTACTGCTCCATTCATATGTCTGCCCTCAACCATCAAAGATTCTTTGCAGTCTTTTCAGTCGTATGTCTGCTCTCAGTCACCAAACCATTTTTTACTGCTTCATTCATATGTCTCCTCTCAGCCATCAAAGATTCCTTGCACTCGTTTCACCCGTATGTCTGCTCTCAGCCACCAAACCTTTTTTTACTGCTCCATTCATATGTCTGCCCTCATCCATCAAAGATTCCTTGCAGTCGTTTCACCCGTATGTCTGCTCTCAGTCACCAAACCTTTTTTTTACTGCTTCATTCATATGTCTGCTCTCAGCCATCAAAGATTCCTTGCAGTCTTTTCAGTCGTATGTCTGCTCTCAGTCACCAAACCATTTTTTACTGCTCCATTCATATGTCTGCCCTCATCCATCAAAGATTCCTTGCAGTCGTTTCACCCGTATGTCTGCTCTCAGTCACCAAACCTTTTTTTTACTGCTCCATTCATATGTCTGCCTTCAACCATCAAAGATTCCTTGCAGTCTTTTCAGTCGTATGTCTGCTCTCAGTCACCAAACCATTTTTTACTGCTTCATTCATATGTCTGCTCTCAGCCATCAAAGATTCCTTGCACTCGTTTCACCCGTATGTCTGCTCTCAGCCACCAAACCTTTTTTTACTGCTCCATTCATATGTCTGCCCTCATCCATCAAAGATTCCTTGCAGTCGTTTCACCCGTATGTCTGCTCTCAGTCACCAAACCTTTTTTTACTGCTCCATTCATATGTCTGCCGTCAACCATCAAAGATTCTTTGCAGTCGTTTCACTCGTATGTCTGTTCTCAGTCACCAAACCTTTTTTTACTGCTCCATTCATATGTCTGCCCTCATCCATCAAAGATTCCTTGCAGTCGTTTCACCCGTATGTCTGCTCTCAGTCCCCAAACCTTTTTTTTTACTGCTTCATTCATATGTCTGCTCTCAGCCATCAAAGATTCCTTGCAGTCTTTTCAGTCGTATGTCTGCTCTCAGTCACCAAACCATTTTTTACTGCTCCATTCATATGTCTGCCCTCATCCATCAAAGATTCCTTGCAGTCGTTTCACCCGTATGTCTGCTCTCAGCCACCAAACCTTTTTTTACTGCTCCATTCATATGTCTGCCCTCATCCATCAAAGATTCCTTGCAGTCGTTTCACCCGTATGTCTGCTCTCAGTCACCAAACCTTTTTTTACTGCTCCATTCATATGTCTGCCCTCAACCATCAAAGATTCCTTGCAGTCGTTTCACTCGTATGTCTGTTCTCAGTCACCAAACCCTTTTTTTTACTGCTTCATTCATGTGACTGCTCTCAGCCATCAAAGATTATTTACAGTCGTTTCACTCGTATATCTGCTCTCAGCCTCCAAACCTTTTTTTTACTGCTTCATTCATATGTCTGCCCTCAACCATCAAAGATTCTTTACCATCAGTTCAGTCGTATGTCTGCTTATAGCAACCAATTCTTTTTTTACTGCTCTATTCGTATGTCTGCCCTCAACCTTCAAAGATTCTTTACAGTCGTATGTCTGCTCTCAGCAACCAAAGCTTTTTCTTTACTGCTCCACTCGTATGTCTGCTCTCAGCCATCAAAGATTCTTTACAGTCGTTTCACTCGTATGTCTTCTCTCAGCTACCAAACCTTTTTTCATTGATCCATTCTCTCAGCCATCAAAGATACTTTACCGTTATTTCATTGGTATGTCTGCTCTCAGCCACCAAACCTTTTCTCACTGATCCACTTATATGACTTCTCGCAGCCATCAAAGATACTTTACCGTCGTTTCTGTCGTATGTCTGCTCTCAGTCACTAAAGCCTTTTTTACTACTCCATTCATATATTTACCGCTTCATTCATAATCTCCTCAGTCATCAAAGATTCCTTACCATTGCTTCAGTCGTATGTCTGCTTACAGCAACCAATCCTTTTTTTACTGCTTTATTCGTAAGTCTGCCCTCAACCATCAAAGATTCTTTACAGTCGTATGTCTGCTCTCAGTCACCAAACCTCTTTTCACTGATCCATTCGAATGTCTTATATCAGCCATCAAAGTTTCTTTACAGTCGTTTCACTCGTATGTCTGTTCTCAACCACCAAAGCTTTTTTTTTAACTGCTAAATTCGTACGTCTGCTCTCAGCCATCAAAGATTCTTTACAGTCGTTTCAGTCGTATGTCTGCTCTTAGCCACCAAACCTTTTTTCACTGATCCATTTATATGATTTCTCGCAGCCATCAAAACAATTTTTTGTATAGGGCTTTGATACAATATTTCGACTACGTAATTGCATTTATATTCGTAATCAAAGGAATATTCGCTGATCGAGCAGAACCAGAAATAATCAACAGGGTATGATTAACATCCTAAACGAATTATACTCGGGGTAAATGTACAAAACTGGGGCATTAAGTTTTACCGTCTTTCAGATACTTTACCGTCGTTTCAGTCGTATGTCTGCCGTCAGTCACCAAACCTTTTTCTACTGCTCCATTCGTACGTCTGCTCTCAGCCATCAAAGATTCTTTACAGTCGTTTCAGTCGTATGTCTGCTCTTAGCCACCAAACCTTTTTTCACTGATCCATTTATATGATTTCTCGCAGCCATCAAAACAATTTTTTGTATAGGGCTTTGATACAATATTTCGACTACGTAATTGCATTTATATTCGTAATCAAAGGAATATTCGCTGATCGAGCAGAACCAGAAATAATCAACAGGGTATGATTAACATCCTAAACGAATTATACTCGGGGTAAATGTACAAAACTGGGGCATTAAGTTTTACCGTCTTTCAGATACTTTACCGTCGTTTCAGTCGTATGTCTGCCGTCAGTCACCAAACCTTTTTCTACTGCTCCATTCGTACGTCTGCTCTCAGCCATCAAAGATTCTTTACAGTCGTTTCAGTCGTATGTCTGCTCTTAGCCACCAAACCTTTTTTCACTGATCCATTTATATGATTTCTCGCAGCCATCAAAACAATTTTTTGTATAGGGCTTTGATACAATATTTCGACTACGTAATTGCATTTATATTCGTAATCAAAGGAATATTCGCTGATCGAGCAGAACCAGAAATAATCAACAGGGTATGATTAACATCCTAAACGAATTATACTCGGGGTAAATGTACAAAACTGGGGCATTAAGTTTTACCGTCTTTCAGATACTTTACCGTCGTTTCAGTCGTATGTCTGCCGTCAGTCACCAAACCTTTTTCTACTGCTCCATTCGTACGTCTGCTCTCAGCCATCAAAGATTCTTTACAGTCGTTTCAGTCGTATGTCTGCTCTTAGCCACCAAACCTTTTTTCACTGATCCATTTATATGATTTCTCGCAGCCATCAAAACAATTTTTTGTATAGGGCTTTGATACAATATTTCGACTACGTAATTGCATTTATATTCGTAATCAAAGGAATATTCGCTGATCGAGCAGAACCAGAAATAATCAACAGGGTATGATTAACATCCTAAACGAATTATACTCGGGGTAAATGTACAAAACTGGGGCATTAAGTTTTACCGTCTTTCAGATACTTTACCGTCGTTTCAGTCGTATGTCTGCCGTCAGTCACCAAACCTTTTTCTACTGCTCCATTCGTACGTCTGCTCTCAGCCATCAAAGATTCTTTACAGTCGTTTCAGTCGTATGTCTGCTCTTAGCCACCAAACCTTTTTTCACTGATCCATTTATATGATTTCTCGCAGCCATCAAAACAATTTTTTGTATAGGGCTTTGATACAATATTTCGACTACGTAATTGCATTTATATTCGTAATCAAAGGAATATTCGCTGATCGAGCAGAACCAGAAATAATCAACAGGGTATGATTAACATCCTAAACGAATTATACTCGGGGTAAATGTACAAAACTGGGGCATTAAGTTTTACCGTCTTTCAGATAC
Source organism: Parasteatoda tepidariorum (assembly GCF_982258835.1). Classification (NCBI taxonomy): domain Eukaryota; kingdom Metazoa; phylum Arthropoda; class Arachnida; order Araneae; family Theridiidae; genus Parasteatoda; species Parasteatoda tepidariorum. Next base: position 89,843,611 of record NC_141763.1, on the reverse strand, counting down.
TTTACCGTCGTTTCAGTCGTATGTCTGCCGTCAGTCACCAAACCTTTTTCTACTGCTCCATTCGTACGTCTGCTCTCAGCCATCAAAGATTCTTTACAGTCGTTTCAGTCGTATGTCTGCTCTTAGCCACCAAACCTTTTTTCACTGATCCATTTATATGATTTCTCGCAGCCATCAAAACAATTTTTTGTATAGGGCTTTGATACAATATTTCGACTACGTAATTGCATTTATATTCGTAATCAAAGGAATATTCGCTGATCGAGCAGAACCAGAAATAATCAACAGGGTATGATTAACATCCTAAACGAATTATACTCGGGGTAAATGTACAAAACTGGGGCATTAAGTTTTACCGTCTTTCAGATACTTTACCGTCGTTTCAGTCGTATGTCTGCCGTCAGTCACCAAACCTTTTTCTACTGCTCCATTCGTACGTCTGCTCTCAGCCATCAAAGATTCTTTACAGTCGTTTCAGTCGTATGTCTGCTCTTAGCCACCAAACCTTTTTTCACTGATCCATTTATATGATTTCTCGCAGCCATCAAAACAATTTTTTGTATAGGGCTTTGATACAATATTTCGACTACGTAATTGCATTTATATTCGTAATCAAAGGAATATTCGCTGATCGAGCAGAACCAGAAATAATCAACAGGGTATGATTAACATCCTAAACGAATTATACTCGGGGTAAATGTACAAAACTGGGGCATTAAGTTTTACCGTCTTTCAGATACTTTACCGTCGTTTCAGTCGTATGTCTGCCGTCAGTCACCAAACCTTTTTCTACTGCTAAATTCGTACGTCTGCTCTCAGCCATCAAAGATTCTTTACAGTCGTTTCAGTCGTATGTCTGCTCTTAGCCACCAAACCTTTTTTCACTGATCCATTTATATGATTTCTCGCAGCCATCAAAACAATTTTTTGTATAGGGCTTTGATACAATATTTCGACTACGTAATTGCATTTATATTCGTAATCAAAGGAATATTCGCTGATCGAGCAGAACCAGAAATAATCAACAGGGTATGATTAACATCCTAAACGAATTATACTCGGGGTAAATGTACAAAACTGGGGCATTAAGTTTTACCGTCTTTCAGATACTTTACCGTCGTTTCAGTCGTATGTCTGCCGTCAGTCACCAAACCTTTTTCTACTGCTCCATTCGTACGTCTGCTCTCAGCCATCAAAGATTCTTTACAGTCGTTTCAGTCGTATGTCTGCTCTTAGCCACCAAACCTTTTTTCACTGATCCATTTATATGATTTCTCGCAGCCATCAAAACAATTTTTTGTATAGGGCTTTGATACAATATTTCGACTACGTAATTGCATTTATATTCGTAATCAAAGGAATATTCGCTGATCGAGCAGAACCAGAAATAATCAACAGGGTATGATTAACATCCTAAACGAATTATACTCGGGGTAAATGTACAAAACTGGGGCATTAAGTTTTACCGTCTTTCAGATACTTTACCGTCGTTTCAGTCGTATGTCTGCCGTCAGTCACCAAACCTTTTTCTACTGCTAAATTCGTACGTCTGCTCTCAGCCATCAAAGATTCTTTACAGTCGTTTCAGTCGTATGTCTGCTCTTAGCCACCAAACCTTTTTTCACTGATCCATTTATATGATTTCTCGCAGCCATCAAAACAATTTTTTGTATAGGGCTTTGATACAATATTTCGACTACGTAATTGCATTTATATTCGTAATCAAAGGAATATTCGCTGATCGAGCAGAACCAGAAATAATCAACAGGGTATGATTAACATCCTAAACGAATTATACTCGGGGTAAATGTACAAAACTGGGGCATTAAGTTTTACCGTCTTTCAGATACTTTACCGTCGTTTCAGTCGTATGTCTGCCGTCAGTCACCAAACCTTTTTCTACTGCTCCATTCGTACGTCTGCTCTCAGCCATCAAAGATTCTTTACAGTCGTTTCAGTCGTATGTCTGCTCTTAGCCACCAAACCTTTTTTCACTGATCCATTTATATGATTTCTCGCAGCCATCAAAACAATTTTTTGTATAGGGCTTTGATACAATATTTCGACTACGTAATTGCATTTATATTCGTAATCAAAGGAATATTCGCTGATCGAGCAGAACCAGAAATAATCAACAGGGTATGATTAACATCCTAAACGAATTATACTCGGGGTAAATGTACAAAACTGGGGCATTAAGTTTTACCGTCTTTCAGATACTTTACCGTCGTTTCAGTCGTATGTCTGCCGTCAGTCACCAAACCTTTTTCTACTGCTAAATTCGTACGTCTGCTCTCAGCCATCAAAGATTCTTTACAGTCGTTTCAGTCGTATGTCTGCTCTTAGCCACCAAACCTTTTTTCACTGATCCATTTATATGATTTCTCGCAGCCATCAAAACAATTTTTTGTATAGGGCTTTGATACAATATTTCGACTACGTAATTGCATTTATATTCGTAATCAAAGGAATATTCGCTGATCGAGCAGAACCAGAAATAATCAACAGGGTATGATTAACATCCTAAACGAATTATACTCGGGGTAAATGTACAAAACTGGGGCATTAAGTTTTACCGTCTTTCAGATACTTTACCGTCGTTTCAGTCGTATGTCTGCCGTCAGTCACCAAACCTTTTTCTACTGCTCCATTCGTACGTCTGCTCTCAGCCATCAAAGATTCTTTACAGTCGTTTCAGTCGTATGTCTGCTCTTAGCCACCAAACCTTTTTTCACTGATCCATTTATATGATTTCTCGCAGCCATCAAAACAATTTTTTGTATAGGGCTTTGATACAATATTTCGACTACGTAATTGCATTTATATTCGTAATCAAAGGAATATTCGCTGATCGAGCAGAACCAGAAATAATCAACAGGGTATGATTAACATCCTAAACGAATTATACTCGGGGTAAATGTACAAAACTGGGGCATTAAGTTTTACCGTCTTTCAGATACTTTACCGTCGTTTCAGTCGTATGTCTGCCGTCAGTCACCAAACCTTTTTCTACTGCTCCATTCGTACGTCTGCTCTCAGCCATCAAAGATTCTTTACAGTCGTTTCAGTCGTATGTCTGCTCTTAGCCACCAAACCTTTTTTCACTGATCCATTTATATGATTTCTCGCAGCCATCAAAACAATTTTTTGTATAGGGCTTTGATACAATATTTCGACTACGTAATTGCATTTATATTCGTAATCAAAGGAATATTCGCTGATCGAGCAGAACCAGAAATAATCAACAGGGTATGATTAACATCCTAAACGAATTATACTCGGGGTAAATGTACAAAACTGGGGCATTAAGTTTTACCGTCTTTCAGATACTTTACCGTCGTTTCAGTCGTATGTCTGCCGTCAGTCACCAAACCTTTTTCTACTGCTCCATTCGTACGTCTGCTCTCAGCCATCAAAGATTATTTACTGTCGTATATCTGTTCTCAGCCTCCACAGCAAAAAACCATCGTGATTTGACAGTATTAAACAGTGCTGTCCACTTAAGTCTATAGGCTTCCGATACATAGAAGATTTGAAATATTTTATTGAATGTGTTGAAAAGTAATCATAGTTTTCGCTCCAAAAAAGAATTGTTTCTTTTTTCATTATAATGTTCCTTTGTATCCTATGCATATTCATCCAACAAAATATAATCCCAGCTAGTATTGCACCCATGTATAAATTCAATTCGACAGTAAAGGGCTAAGCTTCACAGCTAGAGGAGTCCCGAGACTGCTATGATTGCGCAATACTATTACTATTAAAATTCCTTTTTTTATAATTTCCATAAATTAAACTAAAGTGCGTAAACGTACTCACAATTTTAAAAAATCAATGAAAATTAATTATTTTATAGGAATATAAAAATTTTCAAAACCATCTAATTTTGTTCAAAATTAAACCCAATTTTGAGCAGAGTTAATAACACGAAAGTAATTAAAAAATCTTTTTAAACAACTTAAAAAACAACAAAATGAGTTTTCACCTTTGTGGTTAAGTTAAATTTTAAAAAATATCAAACAAATAAATATTTTTTTTTGCATATTAAATAATTTTTTTCTTTTAGATTCTAGTTTTAAATAAAAATTAACGAATTGTTAATAATTTTATTTATTAATTCTTTAATTCTGATATTAAATTTATCAAAATATATTGAATATTAATTTTAAAAAGTTTTTGTGCAAACAATTCAAAAAATTTGATTTAAAATACCAGCATGTCATGGCGAAATACAAAATTTGAGCAAAATCGGTTGAATAGCTCCTGAGAAATCGAATTTTAAGAGAGTCGTGTTCTCTTAAGTCATTATTACGATTATTAGATCAAAATTTATTCGTCTTAATTCAATTTTTGACTCAAAGCTCAGCACTTTAAAGGTAATTTTTAAGAAGAAAATTTGTAAATGGTCCTCTAGACTCCAGAAAATAATTTAACTGGCACTGTAATCGAAGATGGTTAGCCATCTCTGTATAGATTGTTCCCCTATCTTGGAATCATTACTTAAATGACGCAACAAAATAAAAGGTAACAATATTAGCAGAGCTAACTTCTAAAATTCTAAAACGAAATTTTCATTTCCTTCACTTTTTTTTTTCTTTATCAGCATTTTACCATTTTAATTTTTTAGCCTGATGCTTAAAATATTAATTCATTTCATTAATATTAAATTTCAGTTCAATATTTTTGGATATTTATTTCAATGTTTAGTAAATATTTCCGATAAATTTAATATTAAATACATGTCGAGTTCGTTCATTTATTTTTTTAAAATTTATTTCCAACTTGAATATGCAAATTTCAGATTAAATTCGAACTAGTTTTGAAAAGGAAACTTGGTTTAAACTCATACATATTCTATTAGAAGGAATAGAAAATTGAAAATCTTTGTTAAAAGCAAACAGTATGTCAGACGTTTTTTCTTTTTATTTATTCTTATTTTTTTATTAAAAAAATCAAAAGAGTTTATAGATGAAAAGTTTAAAAACATTTAGTGAAGAATTTTTTAAACTAATATCGTGTTATGCCAAAATGAATTTTCTTTTTCAATTTCTTTTTTATTTCTCTTAGTGAGTTTTTAATATTTTTTAAACAGTACGTTTTTCGAAAAAGAATTTCTATTTACAGTTATTTTGTGAATTTATATAGTGATAAAAACAATGCATTCAATTAATAAAATAGTTATATTTTTATTTTGCGTCCACAGCTTTCTGTATTTATACTAAAAAAAACTATTTTTTGTTAGTTTTTAACATTTTACATTTCAAATTCCTAAAACTATACTTTTCATTTAATTGATACTTTACTTTTAAGTACTTCTACTCCTATGTAGTAATTTTAAAAGCAGTTGGTTTTTTTGCTGTTAGAAAATGTTATCATTGAAAAACTATACTGATGAACCGGTGAATCAATCAATCAATGTATTAGTGTATGTAGCGAATCGGTGAATTAGCGTATTAAGGAATAAATGACTCATTAACTTTTACTTTTTTGAACTTTGTACACTTGTTTTTGAGAACTACCTTTTTTCATTTAATCAATTGTTTATTTTCAAGTACTTTTACGCATTAATTTTAAGAGTAGTAGGATTTTTGCTCTCTGTATATGTTATCATTGAAAAACTGTATTGATGGACCTGTGAATCAACTAATCTGCGTATTAGTGTGTCAGCGAATCAGTGAATTGGCGCATTAATGAATCAGTAACTCTTACTTTTCTGATTCTTTTCTGCAATTTTTACACTTTAATTTCGAAACATGTTTTTTATTTAATAGTTAATTTGTTTCCAAGTGCTTTTACGTCTTAGTTTTTAAAGTAGCTGGACTTTTTGCTTCTAATGTAAGTTATTTATTAGTCAGCGTATTAATAAAATAGAAACCAAATAAAGCAGGGGGGCGTATTTGTTTATCAGCGAATTGGAGCATTGATATCTGCATCTTGATGCATATTGATAAATACATGAACCAGTGACTGGATTTTGGTGCATGTTGATGAATGGGTGAACCAGTGTCTGGATCCGGAAGTATATTGATGAATGAATGAACCAGTGTCTGGATCCTGATCCATATGGCTGAACGGATCAAACCGGTGACTGGATTCCGTGACATATGATGTTGTGATGAACCAGTGACTGGATTTTGATGCATATTGAGGAATATTGATGAATGGATGAACCAGTAACTGGATCCTGATTTATATTGATGAACGGATCAAACCGATGACTGGATTCTTTTGCATATGATGTATTGATGAACCAGTGACTGGATGAAACAGTTTACCAATAAATAAAAATATTTCTGAGGCTAAAATTTTCCATATATGCGGCAGTTGGCAACCGAAAATTTCAAACATAATTATGAAACGAAAATGCAAAGGAAAAATAATAATAATATTTTGTGCCGCAATAACTATTTGATTACTGCAACTACTATTATATTATATTTACTCTACAAAGAAAAAAAATTCTCGAATTTTATATTTTTGAATTACGAATTTTAAATTGATTGTTCAAACAAAACATGATGCATGTTGATTTGACATTCATTCGAATTCAGTTGGAAAGATTCACAACATATAATGCCGCTAATTAATAAAGTTTAAAATATACTATTCTTAGCTAAGCACCATTTACAAAAACAATAACAACCCTTACAACGCTATCTTTAAATGGACGCAATTGTGAACTTTGAATGAAAGGGCAAACATCTCATAAGCAGCAGAAAACATTGTTGTTTTATTCTAGACAGCAGCTCCATCTCGTGAGGAATTTTATAAAGAATTTAAAAATTTGATCAGAGTAAGCAGTCGTTTCTTTAGCTGAAATCAACAAAAATTACATTTTAACCTGCTCCAAATTTTGCTTTAATTAATTTTTCAAATTGTAGCTCATTTTCGGGATAACGTCGACTTCATCATTGCAATTTTCACCTGGCAGATTGCCAACTTTAAGACTTAAAATAAGTTACCGAAAGATGCACTATTAATAAAGAATAATCACAAGAAACTGAAGCGAAAAGGTTTAAGTTTTAAAAAAAATTTCATTTGCTCCTAAAACTTATAACGGTGGTTAGAGTCTACGTGTTTCCAGAGCTCAAAAATGGGTGCCCACTTTCAAGACAGCTAGACATGACTAAGGAAAACAAAAAAGATTTGAAATAACGGTGGTTAGAGTCTACGTGTTTCCAGAGCTCAAAAATGGGTGCCCACTTTCAAGACAGCTAGACATGAATAAGGAAAACAAAAGAGATTTGAAATAACGGTGGTTAGAGTCTACGTGTTTCCAGAGCTCAAAAATAGGTGCCCACTTTCAAGACAGCTAGACATGAATAAGGAGAAAGAGATTTGAAATAACGGTGGTTAGAGTCTACGTGTTTCCAGAGCTCAAAAATGGGTGCCCACTTTCAAGACAGCTAGACATGAATAAGGAAAACAAAAGAGATTTGAAATAACGGTGGTTAGAGTCTACGTGTTTCCAGAGCTCAAAAATAGGTTCCCACTTTCAAGACAGCTAGACATGAATAAGGAGAAAGAGATTTGAAATAACGGTGGTTAGAGTCTACGTGTTTCCAGAGCTCAAAAATGGGTGCCCACTTTCAAGACAGCTAGACATGAATAAGGAAAACAAAAGAGATTTGAAATAACGGTGGTTAGAGTCTACGTGTTTCCAGAGCTCAAAAATGGGTGCCCACTTTCAAGACAGCTAGACATGAATAAGGAAAACAAAAGAGATTTGAAATAACGGTGGTTAGAGTCTACGTGTTTCCAGAGCTCAAAAATAGGTTCCCACTTTCAAGACAGCTAGACATGAATAAGGAGAAAGAGATTTGAAATAACGGTGGTTAGAGTCTACGTGTTTCCAGAGCTCAAAAATGGGTGCCCACTTTCAAGACAGCTAGACATGAATAAGGAAAACAAAAGAGATTTGAAATAACGGTGGTTAGAGTCTACGTGTTTCCAGAGCTCAAAAATAGGTTCCCACTTTCAAGACAGCTAGACATGAATAAGGAGAAAGAGATTTGAAATAACGGTGGTTAGAGTCTACGTGTTTCCAGAGCTCAAAAATGGGTGCCCACTTTCAAGACAGCTAGACATGAATAAGGAAAACAAAAGAGATTTGAAATAACGGTGGTTAGAGTCTACGTGTTTCCAGAGCTCAAAAATGGGTGCCCACTTTCAAGACAGCTAGACATGACATGAATAAGGAAAATAAAAGAGATTTGAAATAACGGTGGTTAGAGTCTACGTGTTTCCAGAGCTCAAAAATAGGTGCCCACTTTCAAGACAGCTAGACATGAATAAGGAAAACAAAAGAGATTTGAAATAACGGTAGTTAGAGTCTAGGTGTTTCCAGAGCTCAAAAATGGGTGCCCACTTTCAAGACAGCTAGACATGAATAAGGAGAACAAAAGAGATTTGAAATAACGGTGGTTAGAGTCTACGTGTTTCCAGAGCTCAAAAATGGGTGCCCACTTTCAAGACAGCTAGACATGAATAAGGAAAACAAAAGAGATTTGAAATAACGGTGGTTAGAGTCTAGGTGTTTCCAGAGCTCAAAAATGGGTGCCCACTTTCAAGACAGCTAGACATGAATAAGGAAAACAAAAGAGATTTGAAATAACGGTGGTTAGAGTCTAGGTGTTTCCAGAGCTCAAAAATGGGTGCCCACTTTCAAGACAGCTAGACATGAATAAGGAGAACAAAAGAGATTTGAAATAACGGTGGTTAGAGTCTACGTGTTTCCAGAGCTCAAAAATGGGTGCCCACTTTCAAGACAGCTAGACATGAATAAGGAAAACAAAAGAGATTTGAAATAACGGTGGTTAGAGTCTAGGTGTTTCCAGAGCTCAAAAATGGGTGCCCACTTTCAAGACAGCTAGACATGAATAAGGAGAACAAAAGAGATTTGAAATAACGGTGGTTAGAGTCTACGTGTTTCCAGAGCTCAAAAATGGGTGCCCACTTTCAAGACAGCTAGACATGAATAAGGAAAACAAAAGAGATTTGAAATAACGGTGGTTAGAGTCTAGGTGTTTCCAGAGCTCAAAAATGGGTGCCCACTTTCAAGACAGCTAGACATGAATAAGGAGAACAAAAGAGATTTGAAATAACGGTGGTTAGAGTCTACGTGTTTCCAGAGCTCAAAAATGGGTGCCCACTTTCAAGACAGCTAGACATGAATAAGGAGAACAAAAGAGATTTGAAATAACGGTGGTTAGAGTCTAGGTGTTTCCAGAGCTCAAAAATGGGTGCCCACTTTCAAGACAGCTAGACATGAATAAGGAGAACAAAAGAGATTTGAAATAACGGTGGTTAGTGTCTACGTGTTTCCAGAGCTCAAAAATGGGTGCCCACTTTCAAGACAGCTAGACATGAATAAGGAGAACAAAAGAGATTTGAAATAACGGTGGTTAGAGTCTAGGTGTTTCCAGAGCTCAAAAATGGGTGCCCACTTTCAAGACAGCTAGACATGAATAAGGAGAACAAAAGAGATTTGAAATAACGGTGGTTAGAGTCTACGTGTTTCCAGAGCTCAAAAATGGGTGCCCACTTTCAAGACAGCTAGACATGAATAAGGAAAACAAAAGAGATTTGAAATAACGGTGGTTAGAGTCTAGGTGTTTCCAGAGCTCAAAAATAGGTGCCCACTTTCAAGACAGCTAGACATGAATAAGGAAAACAAAAGAGATTTGAAATAACGGTGGTTAGAGTCTACGTGTTTCCAGAGCTCAAAAATAGGTTCCCACTTTCAAGACAGCTAGACATGAATAAGGAGAAAGAGATTTGAAATAACGGTGGTTAGAGTCTACGTGTTTCCAGAGCTCAAAAATGGGTGCCCACTTTCAAGACAGCTAGACATGAATAAGGAAAACAAAAGAGATTTGAAATAACGGTGGTTAGAGTCTACGTGTTTCCAGAGCTCAAAAATGGGTGCCCACTTTCAAGACAGCTAGACATGACATGAATAAGGAAAATAAAAGAGATTTGAAATAACGGTGGTTAGAGTCTACGTGTTTCCAGAGCTCAAAAATAGGTGCCCACTTTCAAGACAGCTAGACATGAATAAGGAAAACAAAAGAGATTTGAAATAACGGTAGTTAGAGTCTAGGTGTTTCCAGAGCTCAAAAATGGGTGCCCACTTTCAAGACAGCTAGACATGAATAAGGAGAACAAAAGAGATTTGAAATAACGGTGGTTAGAGTCTACGTGTTTCCAGAGCTCAAAAATGGGTGCCCACTTTCAAGACAGCTAGACATGAATAAGGAAAACAAAAGAGATTTGAAATAACGGTGGTTAGAGTCTAGGTGTTTCCAGAGCTCAAAAATGGGTGCCCACTTTCAAGACAGCTAGACATGAATAAGGAAAACAAAAGAGATTTGAAATAACGGTGGTTAGAGTCTAGGTGTTTCCAGAGCTCAAAAATGGGTGCCCACTTTCAAGACAGCTAGACATGAATAAGGAGAACAAAAGAGATTTGAAATAACGGTGGTTAGAGTCTACGTGTTTCCAGAGCTCAAAAATGGGTGCCCACTTTCAAGACAGCTAGACATGAATAAGGAAAACAAAAGAGATTTGAAATAACGGTGGTTAGAGTCTAGGTGTTTCCAGAGCTCAAAAATGGGTGCCCACTTTCAAGACAGCTAGACATGAATAAGGAGAACAAAAGAGATTTGAAATAACGGTGGTTAGAGTCTACGTGTTTCCAGAGCTCAAAAATGGGTGCCCACTTTCAAGACAGCTAGACATGAATAAGGAAAACAAAAGAGATTTGAAATAACGGTGGTTAGAGTCTAGGTGTTTCCAGAGCTCAAAAATGGGTGCCCACTTTCAAGACAGCTAGACATGAATAAGGAGAACAAAAGAGATTTGAAATAACGGTGGTTAGAGTCTACGTGTTTCCAGAGCTCAAAAATGGGTGCCCACTTTCAAGACAGCTAGACATGAATAAGGAGAACAAAAGAGATTTGAAATAACGGTGGTTAGAGTCTAGGTGTTTCCAGAGCTCAAAAATGGGTGCCCACTTTCAAGACAGCTAGACATGAATAAGGAGAACAAAAGAGATTTGAAATAACGGTGGTTAGTGTCTACGTGTTTCCAGAGCTCAAAAATGGGTGCCCACTTTCAAGACAGCTAGACATGAATAAGGAGAACAAAAGAGATTTGAAATAACGGTGGTTAGAGTCTAGGTGTTTCCAGAGCTCAAAAATGGGTGCCCACTTTCAAGACAGCTAGACATGAATAAGGAGAACAAAAGAGATTTGAAATAACGGTGGTTAGAGTCTACGTGTTTCCAGAGCTCAAAAATGGGTGCCCACTTTCAAGACAGCTAGACATGAATAAGGAAAACAAAAGAGATTTGAAATAACGGTGGTTAGAGTCTAGGTGTTTCCAGAGCTCAAAAATAGGTGCCCACTTTCAAGACAGCTAGACATGAATAAGGAAAACAAAAGAGATTTGAAATAACGGTGGTTAGAGTCTAGGTGTTTCCAGAGCTCAAAAATGGGTGCCCACTTTCAAGACAGCTAGACATGAATAAGGAGAACAAAAGAGATTTGAAATAACGGTGGTTAGAGTCTAGGTGTTTCCAGAGCTCAAAAATGGGTGCCCACTTTCAAGACAGCTAGACATGAATAAGGAAAACAAAAGAGATTTGAAATAACGGTGGTTAGAGTCTAGGTGTTTCCAGAGCTCAAAAATGGGTGCCCACTTTCAAGACAGCTAGACATGAATAAGGAGAACAAAAGAGATTTTAAATAACGGTGGTTAGAGTCTAGGTGTTTCCAAAGCTCAAAAATGGGTGCCCACTTTCAAGACAGCTAGACATGAATAAGGAAAACAAAAGAGATTTGAAATAACGGTGGTTAGAGTCTAGGTGTTTCCAGAGCTCAAAAATGGGTGCCCACTTTCAAGACAGCTAGACATGAATAAGGAAAACAAAAGAGATTTGAAATAACGGTGGTTAGAGTCTAGGTGTTTCCAGAGCTCAAAAATAGGTGCCCACTTTCAAGACAGCTAGACATGAATAAGGAAAACAAAAGAGATTTGAAATAACGGTGGTTAGAGTCTAGGTGTTTCCAGAGCTCAAAAATGGGTGCCCACTTTCAAAACAGCTAGACATGAATAAGGAAAACAAAAGAGATTTGAAATAACGGTGGTTAGAGTCTAGGTGTTTCCAGAGCTCAAAAATAGGTGCCCACTTTCAAGACAGCTAGACATGAATAAGGAAAACAAAAGAGATTTGAAATAACGGTGGTTAGAGTCTAGGTGTTTCCAGAGCTCAAAAATGGGTGCCCACTTTCAAGACAGCTAGACATGAATAAGGAAAACAAAAGAGATTTGAAATAACGGTGGTTAGAGTCTAGGTGTTTCCAGAGCTCAAAAATAGGTGCCCACTTTCAAGACAGCTAGACATGAATAAGGAAAACAAAAGAGATTTGAAATAACGGTGGTTAGAGTCTAGGTGTTTCCAGAGCTCAAAAATGGGTGCCCACTTTCAAGACAGCTAGACATGAATAAGGAGAACAAAAGAGATTTGAAATAACGGTGGTTAGAGTCTAGGTGTTTCCAGAGCTCAAAAATGGGTGCCCACTTTCAAGACAGCTAGACATGAATAAGGAAAACAAAAGAGATTTGAAATAACGGTGGTTAGAGTCTAGGTGTTTCCAGAGCTCAAAAATAGGTGCCCACTTTCAAGACAGCTAGACATGAATAAGGAAAACAAAAGAGATTTGAAATAACGGTGGTTAGAGTCTAGGTGTTTCCAGAGCTCAAAAATGGGTGCCCACTTTCAAGACAGCTAGACATGAATAAGGAGAACAAAAGAGATTTGAAATAACGGTGGTTAGAGTCTAGGTGTTTCCAGAGCTCAAAAATGGTTGCCCACTTTCAAGACAGCTAGACATGAATAAGGAAAACAAAAGAGATTTGAAATAACGGTGGTTAGAGTCTAGGTGTTTCCAGAGCTCAAAAATGGGTGCCCACTTTCAAGACAGCTAGACATGAATAAGGAAAACAAAAGAGATTTGAAATAACGGTGGTTAGAGTCTAGGTGTTTCCAGAGCTCAAAAATGGGTGCCCACTTTCAAGACAGCTAGACATGAATAAGGAAAACAAAAGAGATTTGAAATAACGGTGGTTAGAGTCTAGGTGTTTCCAGAGCTCAAAAATGGGTGCCCACTTTCAAGACAGCTAGACATGAATAAGGAGAACAAAAGAGATTTGAAATAACGGTGGTTAGAGTCTAGGTGTTTCCAGAGCTCAAAAATGGGTGCCCACTTTCAAGACAGCTAGACATGAATAAGGAAAACAAAAGAGATTTGAAATAACGGTGGTTAGAGTCTAGGTGTTTCCAGAGCTCAAAAATGGGTGCCCACTTTCAAGACAGCTAGACATGAATAAGGAGAACAAAAGAGATTTGAAATAACGGTGGTTAGAGTCTACGTGTTTCCAGAGCTCAAAAATGGGTGCCCACTTTCAAGACAGCTAGACATGAATAAGGAAAACAAAAGAGATTTGAAATAACGGTGGTTAGAGTCTAGGTGTTTCCAGAGCTCAAAAATGGGTGGGCACTTTCAAGACAGCTAGACATGAATAAGGAGAACAAAAGAGATTTGAAATAACGGTGGTTAGAGTCTACGTGTTTCCAGAGCTCAAAAATGGGTGCCCACTTTCAAGACAGCTAGACATGAATAAGGAGAACAAAAGAGATTTGAAATAACGGTGGTTAGAGTCTACGTGTTTCCTGAGCTCAAAAATGGGTGCCCACTTTCAAGACAGCTAGACATGAATAAAGAAGGAAAATAAATAAAGGTAAAAATAGTACAAAATAAATAAAATAAAACGACGCGGGAACCGAGAGTGAGACAGAAAACGTAAAATAACCAACGAAAAATCAAAAAAAAATTAATAAAAAAAAAACTTACGAAAATCACAGTTAAATTAGACTAGACAGTTAAATCAGGACAGATTACATTTCCACTCGCTGTGGTGGTGAAAAACTCAATTTGTTAACAAAAATCGCATTCATATGAATGAAACAAGATAGCAGGGGATCAAAATGGGTAGGAGTGGGAGGAAATTCTGTTATTAACAAAATTAAATTTATGTCCAAAATTCGAACAATGTTGGAATTTTGGGTACTTTATTTTGAGCAATCGAATCATGTCGACTATTACCATCATCATACTGGAGCATTTGAAATTTTTTATTTTCTCAAGTACATCAGTATATTAAAATAATGAAAATAACAAAATATGTTATTTTACAACAGTTTTCCTGCTTGCGGACAATTTCTTTTCTCAAAAACAGCACTTTGTGCCTGATCTGAAAATATATATGGATCACTTAAGAAGTAAAAGCTGATGGGTCTTTTTTTTCCATTTCGGTTGAGAGGAAAATTTTATTTGCTTCGCCATTTATTAAATAAGGATTGAAAGATAGAAAGTACCATTTGTACATTTTTGTTCTAAAAAAGAAGAGCAGTAACAGCTGATGCCATCCTCTAAAAGGAATTGAAAGAAATATATTCGCTTGCGTTCAAGATAGTTTCTGGAGTAAATGTGCAGATTCGAATTAGAGTTTATTAAAAAAACTAACTTGATATATTTCTAACTTTTATAAGTTTCGTGCTGTCCAGGTTTTTATTGACTCTTATATGAAAGATATAACTTCAAATGTTCTTTCTTTAAAAATGACACAGAATTAAAATGCGAGCTGAGTTTCAAAGGTTCGAAATTTGGTTCAATGTTTTATCTAAAATTCCGACAAAAAAGTGTAAGTTTTATTTTATTTTATAACCGTCGTTGAACAGCCGACCCAATTTTGAGTTTACAACTACCTATGCTCGACTCCGTAGCCTTGTAACTTACAACCCAAACCAGAAGACAAGGGAACTCCTGGATCAAGTATTGGGAAAAATTTGTCATCGTGGAGAACTTTTTTGGTGAATCCAACCCGCATTTGCGTTACACGGAAAGGTATACCACGAAATTCTCTGTCGTTTCTCCTGACGGCAAGGGACCTCGAACCTATAATCTGTCTACCACTAAGGATATTTTATGTCAGAGCTTTGGACGGTGCGAGCGGTGCTCGGCTCTGTAATTTTATTTTGTAATTTTATCACATTCGGTGAATACCTGACCTAATTTTGAGTTTACCGACTACCAATGCTCAAATCCGCGGCGTTGTTATTTTGAATCCAATTCAGAAGACAAGGAAACTCCTGTATCACGTACTGGGTGAAATTCGTATCGACAAGCCATCGCTGGGATTCGAACCCAGGTCACTTAGTTTTGAAGCGAGTGCTCTATAAAAAAAACTCTATTATGATATCATCGACAGTTCTTTATTTACAGCTTAATTTTATTAAACTATACGATGCGAACTGTAATATCCACCCGTAGCATACAATTTTAGAATCGTTGTCAAAAATAAAATCTAAAAAGCATACACATAAGCAGGGATGCCAACTTGCTCCGCTTTGTAAAACAGTATTTTCTAGTGGTAGCGAAATTTAAGCTACTTTTACTTTAGTATTTTTCATTTTAAGTAATTTTTCACCACTAAATATCAAAAATTATAAGTATCGTATAAAATGCAGCATTAAAGCATCAATCTACTGGTTACTCTATAAAAAGTAGGCGTAACTATCCTTCTTTAAAGAATTTTACTATTTAATTTGCTACCACTTTATTAAAGCTATTCCAGAAAGCGGAGCAGTTGGCATCCCTGCACATAAGTGTTACTTTAATAAATGTTAAAAGCAGTTTTTCGAACATGGACTGAAAGAAATATCAAAAAATATGCTAATTTCAAAATTGTTGTGAGTTTGAAACAGTAATTCATGACTTTAAGGTCAAGTTTCAAAACGAAAGGTGGTTGCTGTTTAATTTTTTTAATATTCTAAAAGTTACCCAAACGCTGCTATATACATATAAATAGGCTCATCAAAATTTGCAAAAAAGTGAGAATTATTACTGGATTCTAAAAAAAAAATATTTTTTTATCCAGTTTCAATTATTTTGTGAAATTGACGATACTTAAATATTTAGTAACTTTAAAAATATTTAAATTACTTGTTAAATCTAAAGCCCAAGTAATTTTTTTGCGACAGAACGATATATATAGTTTACAATTATAGTTTGTTCCGAAAGAAAGGCATTGAAACTGTGTCTTTTTTTTTCATTTTCCCTGTCAAAAGAGCTTCGAAAAGCACTGTTAAGCTCAAAGCAAAAACAAAAAACATCAAAACCTGTATGATTGCTAAAGGAAGCAAAGAGGAGATGAAATGTAATTATTATACTATGCCAATTTTATCTTCAACAAAGAGTCATACAGGTTTCTATGTTGACTCTAATATATACACATTTTAGACTTCATTCTTGATCAGAATTTTGAAATAATACTTACAAGGGAAACTAGGTAAGTGTAACTTGCCAATTTTGAAATAAACTAGTGGGATGTATGCCTTATGAGGAATAATTTTAGGGGGAAACATTCGTTTCGGCCCATAGAAGGTCCTGTGAGAGATAAAAAATAATTCAATATATAGAAAAATCGGTATTTTATTACTTCAATGCAGACTATTAGTCATTGTAATTATCTCATACTAATTTTGTAGTACTTTCACGTACTATATAATGCATATTTATTGTCAAAATTTATTTCGAAAATTTTATATATCTGTAGTTTTTCAGAAAAACCTGTTAGGTTAATTTTTAAAAAAAAATTGACATCAAACTTTTTAAAATTTAAAAAAAAAAATTTTTTTTTCTAAATTAATTGGAGTATGTAAATTGCAAATCAATTATATAATAATTAATTAATACATAATTAATTATTAATTATTTAATAATTACTTAATAAATTTGCCAATTAATTTATTAATTAGAAAAGCAATTAATTAACCAATTAAGTGGAGTATGAGACAATTACAATAACTAATAGTCTGCATTGAAGTAATAAAATGCTCGACTTCGCGTGCAGGTCGTCGGGCTACCGAAGCGGGGGTGCCATTCCCTCTGCAGAGGATCGAAATTGTGATGGCATGTCTTCGGATTGTGGGGAGAGTAGTTACAGACCATGTCTCTCCCCACAGGATCATCTTCAGGGATGTTTCCCAGACCGTCGCCAATAGCCCGTTGTGCAGCTCTAGTGCGGCGTAAATGAACTACAACAACAAGTAATAAAATACCGATTTTTCTATGTATTGAATTATATTTTATAACTCACAGGACCTTCTATGGGCCGAAACAAATGTTGCCCCCTAAAATTATTCCTCATAAGGCATACATCCCACTAGTTTATTTCAAAATTGGAGAGTCACACTTCCCTAGTTTCCCTTGTTAGTGGTGTAACGAATCAAGCTATATTAAGAAACAGTTCTTTTTATTTTATTTTATTAAAACACATTTTTTTAACAACCTCACATAAACTAACAGAATTAAAGTACCCTTAACAGTTTAGTTATAACCTAGCAAAAAAAATAGAGAAACCCGTAACTGGTTAGTATAAACCTCAAATTCAAAAATAAAAACTATTTTTCTCAAAAATCAACAACTTTATGTTCCATAAATTGTCCCGTGCTTTTATTTTTAATTCATCTCGTTATATGTTTCGTTTCTTTTATTCATGCTTCTGTTAGTCAAATATTTTTTTAAATATTTTTAGATTTTATAATGGTTATAATTAAAATTGAATCTGAAAAAGACTATAAAAAGAAATCTATCGTTCAGAAGGTCCGGATACTTTATTTGAATGTACATTAACCAATGTTATTTGTTTCGGGGAGAAAAGAAAACAGTTTAAAAATTAACCGACAGATGGCGATGTACACGCTTTAAGACGCTAAAAAGCGACTGTACATATATAAAAGCGACTGTACAACATAAAGATAATAGATCTAAAAATTTAAATTTTCAGTTAGTAGACAGTGGCCGGTAGTCTCTAATGATTGAGTAGCGACTTTTCTTTCAGACCTATTGAGTTGGTGGGTGATATCGATATTTTCTTTTCATTTTCTTTCATCATTTTTTTTTTATCATCGATATTTTCTTCTCATTTTCTTTCATCATTTTTTTTTATCATCGATATTTTCTTTCCACTTTTGCAATATTTTTTTTCTTGCTTCGATAAAATTATATTTTTTTTTAAAAAAATTCATATTAGGAATTATCTACGGATATAAAAGGTTAATTCAACAACAGAAATATTGTAAATGTGTGACAAAATTTAGTTCAACATAATGACTTTAAAAATGATGAAATGAAGGAAAAATAAAAAATATTGAATAGATATATTACTGGACATCTTAATCAAGATTCTGTTATCCGGTGTCTCCTTCTACACTGATTACCATTAAACAATTTTTAAAAATGAAAGAAAAAAGTTACCGGTTGTTATTTAATTTAAGCCGCCACTTATTTTCATTGGTTGACTTGCCACGAGGTGGGTGATTATTTTCAGGTCTAAAATAAGCTATTTAAAATGAAAGCTCACCTCTGAAAGAGTTAAAGTAGTAGTCTGTTTCATCATCGTATGGCGAGTACTGTGCCATCTATCGACCGTATTTTGAACTATTTTTTTTTCAATAAACAAAATAAAATTGCTTCCTGTACACTCAGATAAAATGAAGTTATTTTGACCAATGGTCATTTTTATAGTCTTTTTAGAAGTGAAACTTTAATTTCAATCATTCTATATATGAAGAGGACAAAATATATAAATATTTCTGACAAAATATATAATGAATATTTGGTCTTGTTTTTAATAACATAATTTTTAACACATTCACAAACTTCACTCTGATTGAATAAAGTAGAGAAATGATTTTTATTTTATTTTAGTTTTCTCATATTTTTTCGGAAGCAAAATTTTTTATTTTGAAAGAGAATCATGTATATTTGAAGTATTTTATTTCACCATGAGCTGTAAGTTTTTAAATATGCTGCCGTTACTTATTTCATCAAAAAAAGTGCTATTCGTGATTTTCGATCAGTACAAAAAGGCTTCTAAAGAATATTTTTTAATCAGAAGCATGTGATATATCGCACCAATTCAGCTTCTTTTTTTAATATGAATAGAAAGTAATAATTCAAATGGTTGTCAACGTTTATAGGAAATAATATACAGAGAGCAAAACCAACGGACCACTCTGAATAACTTTTGATCTTATGATCGAAATTTCACGTTTAATTACTCAATCTTAATGGCTCAAGGAAATAACATCAAATATGTTAATTAATAAGAGCAGACGATATTTTAAGTTACGAAATCAGACACAAAAACGTACTTTTTCTGAATAACTATGCAATTTTCTTGACGAATTCAGATTTTTGACCGAAACATAGTGGGTAACCGCAATCTGGGAAATATGGTCCCAACAGTTTAGTAAGGAGAGAGCTCCAAAATTTGAACCCCTTAATGTTAATTTTACTTTTTTGCATATTTCGCTTTATCTCAAAAACATTTTAAGCGAATTCCATGCAAAAATTAACTTTAATTGAATATTTATTATTTGTTATTGTATTATTTCAGAATGATCAAAAAATTTTGAATTGTGAGGTATACAATTTTTTGCATCATTATCATTTCTGACTTCATTTTAACAATTATTTCTTAAATATGCGTTGAGATTTGTTAATAAAGAACACCCAGTCGAAAACAAATCCCGAATTTTAAAACATAAATTAGATTATTATCTGTACTTAATTTACGTGTTTCGGAACTTTTCTTATAGCAAGTTTTCAGGACTAAAGCTTTTTGTGACTTAACCTAACATACAATTTACAATACAAAAAATAAATTCCTCTGAAATTTTTTCGTTATTTTTCGAATAACTCTCCCTTTAAATATCATTTGCTCATATTTAACCTTCGACATTGCGAAAGAAAAATTACGGAACACAATATTTCTTCAGCTTTGATGAGTTTTGATACCACTTTTCGCCAAAAGCTTTTTAAGTGCTCATAAAAATCTTTTTCCTTATGGATTTTAAAAATAGTTTTTATGGCTTTTAAAAAAAAGCATGTAACCTTTATTTGTTAGGCATTTTGTAGCAGTTAAAATACTTTTTGCAACAGTAATTACTTTTTTAAATAGCTATAAAATGGTCTTTAAACTGTTAGATTTTCACTGATGCAATTCAGTAACAGTTTAGAACATAGAGTGCTTTGAAAGTTTAAATTATTTTCGCTATTAAATCGTGACTGAAAATATTTTGCTCACGATATTTTAAGAAAATTAATTCGATAATTCGATGGATCTGACCCTTAAAAGAGGGTGAGTAGCCACAACCTGGAAAATATTATCCCTATAGTGTGGTCAAGAAACCAGTTGAAAGTTTGGAATTGGAAAAATTATTTTTTACTTTGTTTGTTTCTCGAAAACTTTTTAAACAAAATAAAAAATTCGTGCATGCAATTATAAGATTCGTTCATTCAAAAATAATTCTATGTCAAAAATATTTTTTAAAAATATTTATTGTTTTATAAATAATAGTCGAAAAAAAGTATACAAACTTTATAGATATTACAACAGTCTAAGGTGCATACATTTTTACATCATTTTAAAGAATGTAAAATACGGATGGCAAAATACAAAATTTGAAAGAAATCGGTTAAATAATTTTTGAGAAAACGAATTATAAAAACGTCGTATATTTAAAATTCGATTTTTCAGGGACTATTCGACCGATTTTATTCAGAGTTTGTTTTTTGCCATATAAAATTACAGTCTTTAAAACAATTTTAAAAAATTTAATACCTTACAGTTCAAAATTATTTGGACTGTTATTAAATAAAACTGTAGAGTCAAAACTCAAAACAAAAAAACTGTCTGTAATTTTTTTAGTCAAAGTATATTTTTAGTCAAAACAAAACAAGATACATTATCTACGAACAAATAGCATAGTTTAAGCAATTATCAAATTTAATAGGCTTAAATCTTAATCTTTAAAGCAGAATTTTAATAAAACATATTTGACATACTTTTTTTTTGCAAGGGATTTTCTTTGGATAAATAAATTTCATAATTGCGAGCGAATTTTTGTTTTTTATTTCTCTAAAAAAAATCTCGAGGTAAAGTGAAATACGCAAGCGTCCAAGGTGTTCTTTTTAATGCGCTCTGTATATGTTAGATTTTATGTCTAACATTGTGCCTACTCGCGTGATATTTCAGTTCATTCGGAAAGTGTGAAAAAGAAATTTAATCGGTTCTTTAACAATGTACACAAGCATTACATAATACAGATATTCTTATCCATTTATTTTACCAAATTTCAGTACTGGTCTTTATCAGCAATAAGTCACGTTTCTACAATTGTATAACATTTCGAAAAATACTTAAAACAGATCTAAAATACGAAAAGTGAGATTAGAAACTTCAGATTCTTATCACAAAATTTCACACTTCACTAATTCTAACATCTCTAAGTCTTTCTGCTTCAACGGCTAATTCAAGTTTTGAAACATAATTCGTATCAACTTCGAAGATATATGCTTGCAATTAAGTATGCAACTTTATCGCTTCATGAAATATACATCGCTAATTCCTCTAACAACATTATTAGTGAAATAGGTTTAACTAATAGTTTTCAAAAGTGTTAGAGTGAACGGCATTAACTATAAAAGCCTGTAAAATCTGAAAATTAATACGGCGGTAAATGTATTTAATAGATTTGAAAATTGTGGCATAAGTTAAAAATAGATGCTGCAAGGATTCGAAAAAATTAAAAAGTATGAAGATCCACCACTTACTCACTTTACTTCAAAACCCCCATGATTAATCTGAAAACATTTTGCTTTTTTAACTCTTTGACGTAGATAGGACAGCGGTATCCTTTTTCTATATTTTTTTCCTGAAGTTCTAATTACAAGCAAGAATATATTTTAGTATTTTTCATGCAGTCTAATATCTGATTTATTGGAATTATATTTGTACTAAAATATAAAATCCTAAAAAAAAGTAGTTTTAAAAACAGTCTAATATTTACTAAAAATCTGATTTATCGCAATTATATTTGTTCTAAAATATAAAATCCAAAAAAAAGTAGTTTTAAGAACAGTCTAACATTTACTAAAAATCTGATTTATCTGAATTATATTGTACTAAAATATAAAATCCTAAAAAACAGTAGTTTTAAAAACAGTCTAATATTTACTAAAAATCTGATTTATCGGAATTATATCTGCACTAAAATATAAAATCCTAAAAAAAAGTAGTTTTAAAAACAGTCTAATATTTACTAAAAATCTGATTTATCGCAATTATATTTGTTCTAAAATATAAAATCCAAAAAAAAGTAGCTTTAAGAACAGTCTAACATTTACTAAAAATCTGATTTATCGGAATTATATTATACTAAAATATAAAATCCTAAAAAACAGTAGTTTTAAAAACAGTCTAATATTTACTAAAAATCTGATTTATCGCAATTATATTTGTTCTAAAATATAAAATCCAAAAAAAAGTAGTTTTAAGAACAGTCTAACATTTACTAAAAATCTGATTTATCTGAATTATATTGTACTAAAATATAAAATCCTAAAAAACAGTCTAATATTTACTAAAAATCTGATTTATCGGAATTATATCTGCACTAAAATATAAAATCCTAAAAAAAAGTAGTTTTAAAAACAGTCTAATATTTACTAAAAATCTGATTTATCGCAATTATATTTGTTCTAAAATATAAAATCCAAAAAAAAGTAGCTTTAAGAACAGTCTAACATTTACTAAAAATCTGATTTATCGGAATTATATTATACTAAAATATAAAATCCTAAAAAACAGTAGTTTTAAAAACAGTCTAATATTTACTAAAAATCTGATTTATCGGAATTATATCTGCACTAAAATATGAAATCCTAAGAAAAGTAGTTTTAAGAACAGTCTAACATTTACTAAAAATCTGATTTATCTGAATTATATTATACTAAAATATAAAATCCTAAAAAAACAGTAGTTTTAAAAACAGTCTAATATTTACTAAAAATCTGATTTATCGGAATTATATCTGCACTAAAATATAAAATCCTAAGAAAAGTAGTTTGAAAAAAAACTTCATTAATATTTAAAAATACAGCAAAAATTTATTTTGTAAATTGAAGAAATTTCATTGATGAATAATTGTTTATCTTAGGCTAAAATAACTGCAAATTTGAAAAAAATGTTGTTTAGAAGTGAGCCGTGTTTGTAAGATTTTACCTTTGATAAAAAGACACCGGTGTTTCATGCTATATTTCATAACTATAAATTATTAAAATGCTAAATATAAAACTTTTCACTTATTGTGGTTTAAATTATTGCAAGAGAATGCAAAAAGTATGAAAGATATGTATAATAAAAATTCTACGTCAATGGACTTAACAGGTTATCAAAATTTCAGTCAATTAAATAATCTCAAACTTTTTTATTGTACAAATATTAATTCCATGCATTCTAATCCCGATTTTGTTAGGATAAAATTTAAAACTATTACTCTTTTTGTTTTACTATGACCAAATTTTAATGATTTGAGAGCTTCACCTTAAATATACTAATTAATTAGTGTTTCAAGATACGAAATCAGACTTAAAAACGTACTTTCTATGAATGTATCCTTTTTTTCGAGGGAATCAAATTCTTGATCCTCAAAATATTTGGGAGTAACCCAAAACAGTAAAATATAATCCCAACTGTTCAGTAACGTGGTAGTAAAGTTGGACTCCTTAATGTTAATTCCAATTTTTGCATATTTCTTAGACATGTTGAGCTCGCGAATCCAAATATTTCGGCACACATCTTTAAAAGTCCTTCATTCAAAGGTAACTTGCAGTAAAAATTTATCTATTGTTCTTACTTTTTACATTTATTACTTATTTTAAAGTTTAAAAATTCATTATTTTAAATAACACAATATTGAAAAAAAAAACTTCAAACTTAGAACGTAGTTGACAGAATAGCTTATGAATAATCATTGTCTGAACTATTCGGCCGATTTCACTCAAATTTTTGTTATTAGTCACTTAAAATTACAAAGGTTAAAAAAAAAAAAAAAATTTAAAAATTGCCTTTTTTTCAACTTAAAATTTTTTTTCCATTTCTGAATCAAATAATAAAAAAATAATACAAATATAAAAAAATATTAAAACAAATTATTGTAATAATTGTGCTCAAAAATTTTTTATGTTCACTTAATTAATTCTAGTTCCATGGTGAAGTACGCAAAAAGTGAAATTAGCTTAGAGAGGACCGAACTTACAATCAATCTCCTGACTGCGCTTTTGAGAAATACATTTTCTGTATTTTCCTGATAATAGCTTCCGAATTTTAAAAATCAAGAATTCTAATCTGAAACGATATGTTTTTTCAGAAAAAGTAAGCTTGGTGTCTGTCTTGAAAACATAAGATATAAACTGTAGGCGTTTTTTTAGGCGTTCCATAATTTTTATATTGCGAGCTGTAGATTTGCTTGACCCTAATCCTTACTAAACTGCATTTTTAAAGTCAAATTTGTATTCGTTCGTAATTTTAAGAGTAATTAGTTACTAGAATAGTTATTTAGTTGAATTATTTAGTAGTTATTTAGCATAGTTATTTAGAATTTATTATAGTAGAATGGGAATGCAGTAGAACGAGTTATTTAGTTAAAGGAGTTTTAAAATATTCTTTATAGTTTGGTAATATATCAAAGTCTGAAAGCCTTTAGAATAATAAGTTAACTTTAATCGTCCTTTATTTTAAAATATTTATTATATAAGAATAATAAACTTTGCTTTTATAAGACAAGATTAACTTCTTATCAAAAGATTTCAAAATTTCCAATCAACACTTTTGAGTTCTTTAAATTTGACGTTCAAAAATATTTTTAGAGGCATTTTAACCAAGAAAAATAGTCTAAACAAGTCATTCCGGAAAAAAAATCTACGAAATACTGTAAAGAATTTTGAAGATAAAACTTGTAAAAGAAAAATTCAAAGTCTTAACTATCGCTCAATTAAAAAGAAAATGTGTCTCTTAAACTCAAATCTTTAGTAGTTTGCTTGAAGTTTCTTGAAGTAAAAGTTCCCGACTGCAACTTAGCTTTGATAAACAAACTTGTTTCGTGTCTTTTAATCTGATGAATTATCCTTTGACATGCTATTCTTTCGCAGATTACCTTTATAATAATGTTATTTTTCAATTTCTTTTACTTTCATTTTCTTAAACTTCAACATTCTCTTTATCGAAAAAAAAATCTATTTTTCGTAATAATTTTCAATGTTTATTCGAAAAACAGTTAACTTTTATGTTTTCTTTATTCATGAATAAGTATATTAACTGAAGTGTTTAATTTTACAAACTCCAGTCATTTTTTTAAAATTATATCTCTTCAATTTTTTACTATTTCAAAAGATTCTGATTTTAAAAAAAAAACAGCTTATTAGTTTACTTTTTATTCTATTAATTTCTTACTATTTCAAAGGATTCTGATTTAAAAAAAAGAAACATTTTATTAGTTTACTTTTATTCTATCCTTTTTCATTTTTCTAAATCCTTTTTTCTTCTTTTTTATGTTATTTTAAAATGTAAAAGTACATAGAAAAAAATCAAAGTTCATGATGAATAGATAAAAAAGATCTGAAAGCGAAATTAAATGAAAAATAAAATGTCCTACTTAGTTTGACTTATTTTGTACACTAAATCTATCGCAAAAAAGGTAAAACAGCAAAAAATAGAAAAATAAAAAAACAAGGTAAAGGTTGGCCGTAATCAAAGTTAAAGTGTATAAATTTCAATACAGAGGCTACTGCTTGACCAAACTAAAGCTAAATTGCTGTTAAATACGAATTAGATTAAAGCAATTCGATTCTTAAAAGAAAGAAAGAAAATGTATCGCCACTAGAAGTTAAAATGACACTGTTAAGAATGTTTGAGCGAAATAGACAAAACAAGTATAGAAAATTAACATTTCAACATGCATTTTACTATTAGCATCACATTTACATTCACAGTTTAGATTCCATTTCATAAAACACTTATGAAAGGAAATTTTTACTCGAGAATTGCCTTAGGAACGGCAACCGACTCATAATCTCAGTGGTAGATGGATTGTGGGTCAGAGTCCCCTTGAAGTCAAGCAAACCGTGGGGGGTCTTCGTGGTTTTCCTCTCCATGTAATACAAATGCGGGTTGGCTCCATCAGAAAGTCCTCCACGAAAGTCCCCCTTTATTCTAATATACTTGATCCAGGAGTTCCCTTGTCTTCTGAATTGGGTTCTTAATTACAAGGCTACGTAGTAGAACACTGGTAGTCGTGAACTCAAAAATTAGGTCGGCTGTTCAACGACGATTATAAAATAAAATAAAATATATTTACTTGGTCTCAAAAATATTATTGTAACAAGGTTTTACTGTATCATGAAAATGCAAAAGAATTTCAAGAAAACTGCTATCATGTTTTAGAAACGCATTTATTAAAAATTGTAGCTTACGAGTGGCGCATGTTCTACTTTCCTTTCTCCTATAGAAACAAAATTCTATTTGAAATGATTCTAACTGACGTTGACAAATTTTACTCGCAGCATAATTGGCAGTTAAAATTTAAAAAATAAACTAATATTTACAAATTTACTCTAGACTTCAGAGCTTTAACAGATGTCTAGCATGATCTTAAAAAGTTGTAAATCTATATAAATAAACTATATAGAACTATATAAAACTATATAAATAGAACTTTAAAACTATATAAATAGAACTTTCTACCAATTTAATATATTAATTCTTTTTTTTTTTATTTTCCTCAAAAATAAATATTAAAATGGAATCATTTCGACTGAAACGTAATGGACACGCAAAAGTAAGTTTAATTTAAATTAATGTTTATATGTTTCCGAATAAAAAAAATTCCATTCTACAAACTGCAAAACACTTTTTGCAGTTAGAAGCTTACGTTTTATGTCTAGTTTTCCCCTAAATTAAAGTCTAAATTCAGTAAAAGTTTATACTTTTACTGTAGATTCTTAACGTTGTAATAAATTTTATCATGATATCATTCTTTTAGTTAGTATTGTCTAAATAATAGCTCAAAGTTCCGCGATAAATAGATTTTTTTTTTAAAAAATCACTTCTTAGTCTCTTTAAGAAGTTCATCATAAAAATTAAGGCAAATAATACTTAAGTAATAAAAACGAGAGTTAAAGCACCCTTACCTTCATAACTTTTTCTCTAATGACTAGATTTTCATGGACTCGGACTCAATCATAACGGTTTAAGAACCTAACCGTAAATATTTTTATTAATTAGTACAGACAATTTTTTAAGTTAAGAAATCAGGCACATTAATAACTAATTTAAACAAATTAGGGGAAAGAGTACTTTTGAAACCAAATTTTAAATATACGACTTTTTAAAATTCGATTTCTCCAAAACTACTCGACCGATTTCGTTTAAAAATTTTGAATTCTGCTACTTAATATTACATTATGTAAAAATTTGCATGCCTTGCAATTTAAAAAAAAATTTCAACTATTATTAAATAAAATTAAAATAATAATAATTAATTATTAAAAATTACTACCTTTAAATAAACGAATTTTATAATTATATGTAAGCATTTTTCAATTCGTTAAAATTCTAGAAATATAACAAAATATGCAAATAGTGAAAAACTGATAATATAGTTAAAAACTGAGTGAGTTAATGAGAGGGGAAAAATTTGAAAAAACTCTACTGACCGTATTTTACCAGATTGTGCCTACTTAGAGAGTCAACAATTCTGGCCCATTTTTTTTGTAACAGTCATAAGATAGGCCACCCAATTTTTGGGTTTACGACTATTAATGTTCAATTCCGTAGCCTTCTAATTTTTAACCCAATCCAGAAGACAAGGGAACTCCAGGATCAAGTATTGAGAGAAATTTACCTTCGTGGAGGACCTTCGTGGAAGTAACCCGCATTTGCGTTACATGGAAAGGAAGACCACTAGAACCTCCCACGGTAACCCTGACGCCAAAGGGATCCTAACCCATGATTCATCTACCACTGAGGATAGCCATAGCGGCCCCTGAGCCATAGCGGTTCAATCCAAACCCCTTTGGGGGAAAACGTTAGCTTAGTCAGAAAAAAATTAATTTTTTTGTATTTTATTTTGGAATTTATATTATTGTCTGCACTAATTAATTAGCATATTTATTATTAGGCCGTAGAACCATAAATATTGAGTTATGGTTCTTGAAAATTCAATAATTATTTCAAAGGTTGTTCATGGTGGTAATGTTCTTACTTATTGTACAAAGGACATTTTTAAATTTCCGAATTTTATTGTGTCATTAAATTTTATTATTATATTTTCCTAGTTGATTATAGCTGGAAAAATAATAATTTAACTTTTATTTACTATATCAGTATGATATAAATTGTGAGCTTTAAGATGAAAAATTATTTTTTGTTTCAAAAATGCAGCGCATCTTTATTTTGAGAAAGGTCAATTTTTAATTAAACAACTAAATGTATAATATAAAATTTTGTGAATCAAATGCAAAAAGGCTTATGTTTACTCAGAATTCGTTATTGTTAACTTGGAACTTAGAATATTAGTTAAAGAAATAGAAGTTAATAGTTAAGAGGTAAAGCTTTAAACTAAATTGTTTAAAACTCTGAAGGAAGTTAAAGTAAGATCTTCCTAAAGACAAAATGATTAGCATAATGAAGTACTGAGTTTTTGAACTAATCCTCTGGAAGTTTTAATGTAATTAAAGTTCAACAGCATGTTAGTATCTTTTCGAAATTCTAAGATTTAATGCGTAGTAGTTAAAAATAGGCATGTTAAGACTTGAAAGGAATTGTTAAGATTAAATTTATAGTAGGAAAGTAAGACAAAACTAGAACCCTATGAGTCTTATTCACTTTTTTTTTTGTTCAGCAGCAACGTCAGCAAAATTGCCTTAATTTTTATTTGAATTTTAACTTAGATCATTATTTCCACGAAAAAAATTATTTACTGTAGAAAATCATGTTTTCAAGAGTAAACTTATTAAATAGAAAAATTCCGAAAAGAAATTTAAAAGGTAAGATAATATTTGATTAAAAACTTCACTCGCTTCAAAAGCAGGAAACTTAATAACAATCGACATGTTTCACTCGCTGAAAAATAGGCGCTCATTTCCCAGACTTGCCAAGCGTGAATGTGAAGAAATATTAGTGATTTGAAATTCAAAACATAAAGTGGAAAAATAAAAGAGAAAAAAAAATGGAAAAATAACAGCGAGAAACAAAACTTAAAAAGAAACCGCAAAAGCCAAAATAGAAAGAAGTAAAAATGAAATCAAAGGGTAAATCAGGGTTTTTGCTTCTCGCCTTCTCGCCTTTATTATTTTTTCTCCTTGACTTTATTTTGTTTCTCACCTTCATTTAAGCTAAAATAATTTTCAAAAAATGTACAGAAAGCATGGAAAATAATTAAGAATAATGAAAAGATAATAAAAGAAGTTATTAAAATAAAATATTTTTTAAAAATTTTATTTATTTAAAAAAACATATTAAAAAGCCAGAAAACAAAATAATGAAAGGAGTTTATATCTTCATCAGCGCACATGATTACATTCGCAAGAAAGAGTGCTTTCTAATATTGTATCAATATAGCCAAAGGAAAATATATCAATACAATAGTGTGAGGAGCACTCAAGAAAATTAAAACGAAAATAGAACACATTAAGTAAAAAATATATACGAAATAAAACATATCACGCAAAAAACAGAAAATAAAATGTAACGAAAATACAGAACAAAACACAAAACGAAATCTATAAAGTTCAAATGAACTTGCACGTACCGGAATATTTAAAGAATGATTTAAAATATTTTCGTAAAGAGATTGCCAGATTACAAAATATGAAAACAGAAGCGTAAATAGCGTAAGCGCCTTTTATGGCGCGTTCCTACTACAATTTTGAACCGCGTTTCATTCGTTAGTTACCTTGGATTGGCTCGAAAATGGATGTGCGCAAGGTAATAATATTATACTGGATAATTTGAAGGTTATAATTAATAAGGTTGATATTTAATTATACATTTATAATTGTTTTAGAAAATTAACAGTTATTTTTAAAAAAAGAAACGCGATTTGCTAGTTTTGCACAGATCTTTTTTACCAGGCTCTAAATTATTATTACTGCTCAAATCCGTAAAAATAGCCTCGAAGAGCAACGCTCCTAACACACGAAATTAGAAAAACGAATTAAAAACGGAAACAAAATGAAAACGAAAGTAAGTTAATAATAGATAACATTAAGCGCTAAAGCTGCATTAAATATGATCACTTGAACATAGCACGATAAAGATAAAAAAAAATATAGAGAAAAACGAACAAAATTAAGAAAATAAATGATTTTTATTTACAGCAAATAAGCTGTAAATACTTGCAGCTTATCCACATTAAATAAAACTTATTAATTTTCTCCGTTTTTCTCGATCGTTCTTCGTTTTCTTCATTTATTTTCTTAATTTTCTTCGTTTTTCTCTCTTTTCTTTTTATCTTTTTTTGTCTTAATTGTGCTGTCTATCTATCTATCTAGATAGATAGGTAGGAAGGCACTTAAATGTACTAAATGGTATATGTTACGATTCGTAAACCTTTTATTCACGTCTGTCACTAAATATTTGAGAAGGTCACATGAGTTTTATTTCATGAATATTTAAATTTTCACTTTTCATGAGAGAGATTGAAAGTGAATGCTTTATATCACAAGAAAATATTTATTTTTAAGACATTATACTTTTTCAGGAAAATATCAACAAAAATAACATTTCAATATCTGCAAAAAATTTAATGAAACTCTTTTCTTATTACATAAACGAAGCCTGCTAAGAAACACATATTGAACTTCCAAGAAAATTTATACTGTTTACCATTAATATACATGCTTTAATAAATCATTAGTTATTAAAAGATAAATTAAGTGTGTTTTTAATTAAAAAGAAACCAATATTTTTTAAAGGTTTTATTTTTTAAAAAAAGTAAAAGAGTAATTTTTCATCAAAGTAACAGATGGTCTTTCAATTAATACTGAACTTAGACGCCCAGTTACGTTAAAAAATTTTATAGGTGGTAAATAAGAAAAGAAATGTTTTTGCGTTTGTTTTTAAGCTTATTTTTCATCAACTTCAACCTTCAATGTAAAAAAAATCTTTTGCATTAAAAATTGTAGCTTAAAGTTCAATCCACCACTCTCTGATTAAGAAATTGAGAAATAATAATTCTTGCAGCAATCAGAAATAAAATATATATATATATATATATATATATATATATATATATATATATATATATATATATATATATATATATATATATATATATATATATATATATATATATATATATATATATATATATATATATATATATATATATATATATATAAAGAGAGAGAAATGAATGTCTGTTTTTGTGCCCTTTATAAACTGCTCTACACAATGCGACCGAAAGTTGAAATGCTGATAGATTGAAGCACGAGGAAATCATTTTCGATATTAGAACACATTCTATTACGAACCGTTCGAGAGGGATGAGCGAAAATCGAAATGGAATTTTCCGAATGGTTAAGCGTTAGCCATTGTTTTAAATTTAATCATACAGACTATTGCATTTTTTCAAATATTTCAAGCATAACATTGATGATATTTCCTACCTTATAGCTCTATTTGTCAAAAAAAAAAAATAATGATTTTATTTCATCTACTTTAATTGTTTTTTATACGCTATGTCAAATAAATTAGATGAACAAAATTAGACAATGGGTAGACTACGTCACCAAATTAGTATTCCTGAAGTTTTATGCTACCACGTGTTTAATTTTGGTTATAGTAATTCTTTGAAAACGTGTTTCGATAAAAGTAAATAATTTAAAATCAAATGTAACAAGCCTGTCCATGCATTGAATGTAGAGATTCAACACTGCATTTAAGCAAAATGGTAAATGAAAATTTCAGTAAAAGAGTGCGTATTTGCCAGCAAAGTTGTGGAGCTCATTTTCTCACTGCGCTATTCCGTTCTAAACCCTATAACATGTACTTCATGTTTCAATAAAAAAATTTACATTGGAAAAAAAACTATGGAACTTTTAGTCAGACTGTGTAGTACATAAGATGTAAAATAAGTCATCATTAATAGTAAATTAATAATTACTGTGCATGAAACCTTTGAAATTGCAATGGAAAATGTTTCTGTCTCAAAATTAATTTGATGTATCTTATTAAATTTATACATCAATGCAAAATTAGAATATGATAGAGTATGCAAACAAATATACAATCATACACTTTCCAAGAAAAATTATATAGATGAACAATCTTAATCTGTTAACTTAACATAGCATTATTATTTTCTTCTAATTTTAGATAAGCTGTTGAGCTCCTTAAATTTCACGCTACAAAACCAATTAAATATATTAAACTCCGAAAAGCGTAAGACTTAAATCTAAAATTGTTTTTTTTTTTTGTGTGTTTTACCGAAAACGTTTGTCGCTTAAGAAGAATTAAACGTCATAGCATCAATTACTTGATTTTAAACCCTAAAATGGAATTAGTTTAGCGTTTTAACCATTCTGTTAATCTGAAGATGGAGGAAACCCTTGAGGCTATAATAAAATTAATGACGCGGCATTCACCAATTTAAATAAAGAACGAGTTTTTGAACGAATCTCACTGAGTTGAAAAAAAACTGGTTTCGCTATAATTATATTAAAAAATTACAGTATTTTTTATCCTTGTTTTTATTTTACTAAGTAGAACGTAAAACTTTTATTTGGAAACTATTTTGACTATAATTCTAAAAAATATAGATACTAATGATGTTATGCAAAGATCATACTAAATGTGCATTTTTAGAATACAAGAACAAAGAAATATACTAATTGGAGGTCGTAAATTAGTATCTAAGTGACAGAAAAAGCACTTTTGAAAACTGACAAATCACAGTATTGGATGGTGTACATAATAAACAACAAAACAGGTGTAATTGCGAAAGGTGTGCAAAACAGGTGTGATGTGCATTTTTAGAATCCCTGTCAAAAACGAGAACAAAAAAAATATGAAAATTGGAGGTCGTAAATTAATATCTAAGTGACAAAAAAGCACTTTAGAAAACTGACAAATCACAGTATGTACGTTATAAGCAACAAGACAGGTTTGATTGCGAAAGGAAACAGCGAAGAGTTGAAAAACGGTTGTTGGAAACACCTTCAAATTTCAACTTCCATATTTAGTCTGTTTTGCTATTTATTACATTCGCTTCATGTACTGTTGCTGTTGTTGAAGTCTGCCTGCTTAGGCAGAGGGGGTGCGATTGTTCTTGTTTTACAGTGGCGCCATCTATGGCCAAGAATTCGACTTCTGCACCCTTTTATAGGGCGGATCCATTCATACATCCATTCATTCACAGATCGTAATTTTGGCCTGAATCAGAGAACGATCGATCTCCAATCCAGTACCCCCAGAGGTATTGATTTGTTTTGGGAACATGGAGGACTTTTGCGACTCGACAGATTTAGCATGCATCAGTCACTTTACTACACGGGGAGCCTTCGGCCGACGGGGTTCGAACCCACGAACTCTCGGACATGGGCCCAGCGCCCTACCGACCAGGCTATCCCGGTCCTCATTTACTGTTAATCGTAAAATTTCAATAATTTTTTGTTTTTTGTTCGCTGAATTATTAACTTACGATCAAAAATTCGTATATATATATTTTTTTCATTTTTGATAGAGATTTTAAAAATACACTTTAAGGGTGATCTTGATGGAACACTTAAGGGTGATCGTATGGTTAGAAGCTGTAGTCCCAAATTCGACTGGTGGCTTTCAAACATTTCCAAAAAAAATTCTTCCAGCAGACTTCCTAGTCTTAGGACGAAAGTTTTTCAGACAGGTGGAGCTGTGAGACTTTTCTCTCATTTTCTCGCTTCGTTTAGATTTTTTTAAGAAGTCGCATTCTTTAATTACGAAATGTGATTGAGGCTAATCATGCACATTTCAAAAATCCCTCTTTATTCATTAAAATAATTCGGAAAATTATTATTTGATTTTTCCGTTGTGTTTCTTTGATTTACAGTTTTATTTTCAGCGCAATCTGTTGAAAACTTCTTGAACTAAAAACTGGGCCCTACCATCTGAATTTGCTGCAAGAAATGCTTCTTTTTACCAAAACCGCATTCCTCTTATAAATTTTTATAAACTATCATTTTAGTTTTGGACTCCAGTATAAATAAATAATACAATTTACAAATTACAAGTAATTTCCCCCCATAATAATGTAATGTGAATCCTGTTTGTATTGTAATTTGTAAATATATTGTAAGTAATTGTTTATTTAATGATATATAATATTGCAAAATTGTAAATAGTAGTTATTGTAGATTGTAAATAGCAGTAATTTTACATTAATATTTCTTTTAAGCGTGATTGCTTTAATTCGTATATTGATATTGCTTTAAAAAGCATAAAGTGAATTTTTATGACTGAATGTAATCATATGAGACTTTCATGGACTAACTTTATTAAAACTGAAAACACTTTTTAAACATTGTTTTTTGTATGCTAGTTTCATCTCAACGCTTTTCGAACTTTCCACTCGCCAAAAATGGTTTAAATCTATTACATAAAGTCCATCACACGATTGCAAAGATTTATTTATGACAACTTATGTATATTTATTTCAAGAAGAAACTCAAAAACGATCTACTTAATATTTCTCGCCACACTAAGTATAAAATCGATTTAGGTTTCTTATTTCTGTGGTTCACATATAAGACGTGATCTCAAACTTATGAAATTATCTATATTTTACTATGTGAGATTAGTTTCAAGTAGCCAAAGAAGCGATTTGAGCTGAATTATTTTTTATTCACAGAATCTCACAGAATCAGAAAATATTCTTTGATTAAAAAATTTTCTAGTTTTACATAATTTAACCCTTAAACAGAATGTTTATATGCTTCTTGAAATACATTAGAGATTAAAATTGGTTTAAGAACAAAAATTAGTATTGTTATTTAGATGAAGTTAATTTTGAACTTTAACTTCATTTTTTGTTGGTAAATACATTTAATTTGGCTGTTGGAGATTGTTGGAAAAAGATCAATAAAATTATTTTTATTTTTTACTATTTATAAAATTGGTAAATATAATAAACTACATCAGGAACTGCATATCAAAACTATTTGTTCATCAATGACTAAAGTTTCAAAATTATTTTTCATTAATTTTTAGAAAACATGGAAAAACATGTGATATACTTTATCAGAACACTAACGACGACGCTTATACAGATTCCCTAGAATTTGCATGTGGTTACTAGCCATATATTCAAGAGTATTTTATCAGAACTGAAGTTAGTAACAGATGGCAGCAGAAATTTAAGTAATAAAATAGTTCACCATGGACGTTTAAAAATTGGTGACATCGATTGTAAATATACTAACCAAGAGAAAAGGGATTTCAAAAAAATTTTTCTTGAATTTTCTGAAAAGATGGAAAAATATTTGATATCCTTTATCAGAATGCTAACGACGATGCTTGTATAAATTCACTAGATTTTGCATACGGTTTCTATTCAAACATATTTTATCAGAACTGAAGTTATTAACAAAAGGCAGCTTTGACTTTGAAGGACTGATGTAACAACACGGCTCACTGTCGAACATCGAAGTCAAGTATTATTGTCTGTGGTCAGTGAGCGCGAGGGTAACGATTATGATCGCCCTGCGTAGGAATCGAGGGTATGTGGTATCGATCCTCGTTAAATTGTTCTACCGTGAAATTGACTATGACGTTTTTGACTTTGTGTGCAGGTCGTCGGGTTACCAAAACGGGGGAGTAATCCCCTCTGCAGAGGATCAAAATTGTGATGGCATGTCTTCGAATACTCCTCAGGGTGGATTCGCCAGGCGGTCGCCAATAGCCCATTGTGCTGCTCTAGTGTCACGTAAAAAAACAACTATAACTATATTCTCTAGCATTCGAAAATCTGAAATGGAGGCAAACACTATCGGCCGAATCCGTTATTGTAGGCATCATCTGCATACACTGAATGCAAAATTCCTCCACTAGATGGCGCAAAACGTATACTGCTGCAACACTGTCCCCGATACGAAAATATTCGCAATTTTTCTCAGAATTATTTTAAAAAATTTCAAAATTTTCGAAAATTAATGTTTAGTATATTTGATATACACAAAGTTTTATGTTATGTAAAAGGCAATTCAAATATTATTTTTTAATCTTTACTTTTTTGACGATTTAGAATAATTCTTCAACAGGATAAAGCACTTTAAGAAATATTTAAATAAAAGTTCTTTGGTCAAATTAATAGATTAGTGTATTTCACTATAGAAATATCTCTCTGCCCGGCCTAAGAGAACGAATCTATCTACTCCTGTTATATGGGTACTAGGTAACCTTCGTAGATGTCAAACCATTTAATAGTTCTGTTATGTTTTTTTATAGATTCTGTGTTTAGTTTTATTTGCTTTTACTTTCCTAGTATGTATATCTCGTTTTTGGGGAAAGATCTACATTTACCCAATTCACTGTATTAGAAATGCAAAACAAAAAACTACAAACATTTTTATAAGTTCACCATACAAATATATGTTAACTAATTAACTATAAATAAAATTAAATAAAATATATGTATCCATTAAATAAATTCAATGTTTACAAATTACGAGGAATATTTTTTCTAAGCTGCATTTAAGTAATGCATTTACACATTTATAAATAATGAAATAACAACAGATAATCAAGTTGTTCATCTATGGTTCATTTGAAAAAACTAATAACTAATTGATAATCTATGGTTCATTTGAAAAAACAGAACTCAGCCACAACCTAATTCTGCCCATTACCTCAAAAAGGCCCAACCACAATAACCAGTGAAGTTTTTAATGGTATTGAACACTTGGTCGTTGTAAATGGTTAAAAAACTGTATAGTCTTTTACATTTATGGTTTTTAACCATACCAGTTTTTCAGCTGGTGAAGTTTCAAAATCGTAAAGGTAAAAAAAGTTCTTTACCTTAAGCTTTACCATTAATTAGATAAACAAACTGCTGACGGTTATTTTACAGTAATTTTAGAATGAAAATTCCAACAGTGTGGCATAAGAAAAAAATTTCTTAAAATTAAAATTAAATATTGTTATAAAAATCAATTGTGAGTATAACAATAGTTATAATAGCTCGTAATTGGAAAAATGCTAAAACAGAAACCACTTAATTATAAACAAACTGCGAAAATTTCAAGCAAAGCTGATGAAAATGATTGTGTTTTAATGTAGAAAAACATTGTTTTAAGAAAATATTATTTCAAAGCTTCTGAAAACTTTTCGTATTCATACGCGTGTCAAGGCAAAAAAAAATCTCTCAATCTTTTTTTTCTTTTTCATTATTTTTTCAGATATACCTTCAATAGTACTGAAAAAAATATATAAAACCAGATTTTTTATTAAATTTCTCAGCGGGTGTAATGCCAAACAATTTTAATTAACCCTCCTATTAGCAATACGACAAGAAGTATTTGCCAAAACAATAAAAAAAGTTGCTCAACATCTGCGCTAATTTATAAGATTTTATAAGAAGATAAAGACAAAAAAAAGTTTATTTAATTAATAACATAATATTTTTCGCAGAGAAAATTCCAATTTTACTTATAAGAATGGGAATTTCGTAATTAACTAATCTGAACCACTAATCAATAAGTGCAAACAAAAAAAAAGCTTGTTTTTTGCTGAATATTAATCGAACATAAATAATATTTTGTTTGTTGTGTCTTTTTATTTTCTGTGTCATTAACTTAATATATTACAATATAACAATGAATCTTTGTTTCAACATTTTTCTTGTATGTTAATCATGAAATTTTGCGGATTCTATACAAACTAATTTTTATTTATAACATACATGGTATGTATCAATTTAAAAAATTTTAAAAAAAACTGAACTTTAAAAAAAATTAACTATTTTACACTATTATCTACATAAAAAATTACATCTGCCTTTTCTGGTGTATTTCTATCGAACATAAAAAGATAATGACTTTAAACTGTTTATTATTTTTGCCAATATATTTTGGAAAGAAAATCATAAGATAGGACCCTTAGTTAGCAAAGAACATATTTAGGAATATTTGCTGTTATCAACATAAAAATTTTTAAAAAATATTATAACAGCATTTACCTGTACAGTACGCAAAAAAAAGGAAAAAAAGAACGGATCATCCTGAATAACTTTCGATTTAATAAACGATCTTCACGTTCTAGAACTTATTTTCAATGGATCGAGGGGGTGGTCCCAAATGTGCTAATTGGTGCAGACGATATTTTAAGTTACGAAATCAGACACGTACTTCCCTTATATAAACATGCTTTTTTTTCGACGAATTCGGATTTCTGACCCCCAAAATAGGGGTAGTCGCAATCTGGGGAATATGGGGAATCTAATCGTTTGGTCGGGACAGCAGTTCAAAAACACCTTAATGTTAATTTCACTTTTTGCGTATTTCGTCATATCTCGAGAACTGTTTAAGCGAATTGAAGCATTTTTGCACAAAATTATAAAATTTGTTTAACCAAAGATAATTCCATGAATATAATAAATTTTAGTACATTTTTATTATTTTAATTGATAAATATCAAAACAAAATTTAATATGAGATACATAATTTTTATATCTTTTTTAAACATTTAATTTCTCATGGTAAAATACAAAATTTGAACAAAATCGGTCGAATAGTTCCAGAGAAATCGAATTTTAAAAAAGTCGTATATTTAAAATTTGATTTTTCAGGAACTATTCATCCAATTTCGCTCAAATTTTGTTTTTTGCCTTGTAAAATTACTTACTTTAAAATGATGTAAAAGATTAAATGCCTTACAGATCAAACTTTTTTCGACTTCCATTAAATAAAGCAATAAAAAATAACAAATAATATTTATTAAAGGTTTTTTTTTTTATAGAATTTCCTTTGGATAAATAAACTTCATAAATGCGTGCAAATATTTTTCAATTCACTTAAAAAGTTTCCGAAGTGTGGCGAAATACGCAAAAAGCGGAATTAACATTAAGGGGTCCAAACTTTGAGCAGCTGTCCTGACAAAACTTTTACGATCAAAAATCCAAACCCGTCGAAAAAAAGCATGTTTATTCAGTGAATGTATGCTTTTGTGTCCAATTTCGTAACTTAACATTTCTTCTGCACTAATTAATTTGTGTATTTGAGGTCTTCCTCTCAAACCATTAAGATTGAGTCTTAAAACGTGAAGATCAGATTACTAGATCAAAAGTTATTCAGGATAGTCTTTCCTTTGCGAACTTTGCATTAGTTGTTTATCTTTTATTTAACAATATTTCTAATTTGTTTTATATTAATTACAGAAGCGTTTAATCTATACTTTTGCTAAAGTTATCTTCATTTATTTTTATCTACCATACTATTAATATTTAACTTACTTTGCTATTTCAAATATTTTTTTATGCACTCTATAACAAAAAAATCGATGCACCAAGAAGGAGTTGTCCGATTGAAACGAAAATTAGAGGATAGGAAGACAATGTACAGAATAGTAAATGATTAAAATTCCAGAACAATTGAATAATTTATTGCAGAGTTACAGTAACAAGTTCAATAAGGTGTAGACCCGCCTCTAGCCGGGATACAAGCAGCCACACGGCGTGGCATAGACCGGTAAAGCTCCCGGATGGTCTCTTGCGGTATTTCCTGCCAAATTCGATCCAATTTTCGAACGAGGTCATTAACATTCCGTGCCAGATGCAATCGCCTTCCCATCATATCCCAGACATGCTCGATGGGACAGAGATCTGGTGATCTGGCAGGCCAAGGAAAAGTTTCACAAGCTTGCAGGCAGTTCATAGCAACACGTGCCGTATGTGGTCCGGCATTGTCCTGCTGAAAAACCAGCCCAGTGCGCTGCAAAAGGAACGGTAGCAAAACAGGTCTTAGGATGTCGTCGACGTACCGCTGTGCAGTAAGAGTACCTCTAATGACGACCAAAGGGGTACGGCTGTCAAAGGAAATGGCACCCCAGACCATAATGCCTTGTTGAGGGCCGGTGTGGCGTGCAATAGTGAAGGCAGGATCCCCCTCTGCCCTGTGAGTCTTCAAATACGTCTTCGATGGTCGTCAGGACACAGTTGGAAGCGGGATTCGTCGCTGAAGACTATACCTCCCCAGTTGGCATCATTCCAGCCATATCTGTTCAAAACATTCATGCATACGAAATTTCAAAGCAATCGGAGGATTGCTTCTTGGTGCGTAGATTTTTTTTGTTATAGAGTGTATTTTTTTATAATGGAAAGTAATACAAATGACTTTCTAATGTAAGATAAAAAACATAAAAATAAAAAAGTTTTTCCTGAAAACTGATGAAGAGATATGATCTTATTACACAAGAATTTGTAACAAACATAAATTTAAATCATTCAACGATTAATAATTTTTCAGTTTTTGATAAGTTTTCTATATAGCTTACAGAAAATTTTGCGCAGTCAAGATGCGTGATTTAAATTACTATCCAACAAAATAATTGCTTAAAATTAGAAAGGCTGCTAGGAATTAACTTTACACTCTGTTGCTAAATAATCTCTGAGGCAAAAAGCATTTAATTAAATTTTTACAGTAACCGAAAAAAAAAACAAGTTTCTCGATGAAAACGATTAATTTTAAATTCTATCCAAATAGAATTGGAAACTAAATCTGAGTAAATCTGAATAAACAAAGATGATTGCTGTGCAATAATTTTGTTGCCAGGCACGGAGCGTAGCTTAAAGTAACATTATAAAATTAAATACAAATAAATCGTTAGTAGTTAAAAAAAATTATTTCAGGGGGGAAAACATTTCTAAATAAAATAAAAAAACTTGCAGTTTTGTAATTATCAT
This sequence comes from Parasteatoda tepidariorum, assembly GCF_982258835.1. NCBI lineage: Eukaryota > Metazoa > Arthropoda > Arachnida > Araneae > Theridiidae > Parasteatoda > Parasteatoda tepidariorum. The sequence continues at coordinate 89,802,708 of NC_141763.1, read as the reverse complement.
CATCAAAACTTGAGGATATTGAAATCGCAATGAGCAAAAGAACATTACTAGTAAACTCATCTGCAACAGCCGGTATCTAATTTATCAAAAGTCTAGTTTAAATTCTTTTTCATGATATTTCTAATTATAACAAAGTTGTTTGCTACAATCTATTTTAGCGAACGAACCTGAAACTTGTTTGTGGTGCATGTTTATGACAGATTAATTAAACTATGGGTTTTTCTCCGACGCATAAATAAGATTGCTTAATCTTTCGATTAATTTAGTATACTGAGTTCATTTCAATAACTCTACATAATATTATTAAAATTTATTTTTGAAGAGTTGGTTAATTATTGATATATTAGAAATTGATGAAAATATTAATTGCTGGAAAAATATACTATGATAACAATAGCTTATACAACTTTAAGCAAAATTTGTCAACCAAGCACATAAGTTATTAGTTAGCAGTTTTATTGATAGGGTAAACCAACCAGTGAAGGAACACTACCCAGTGAAGGAACATTTCATATATATTGATTAAAAATAAGAATTTGAAAGTTTTTCCTTAGATTGATTGGTAACAATAGCTTACTGCCAAACAATAGGAAGTCATCTAGCAATGTTTTGGATAACCTGGTCAAATAGACTTCTCTGGAAAAAATTTTGAATTTGTTATTATCTCTGTAACACCTTGTTTCTTTGAAAAAATTATAAGGTGAGTATTTGTATTTATATGTTTGAAGTGGAATTAATTGCATGTAATAGTTTTATTTTTCTCACTGTGAAAAAGAGAATTCAAAATATAGTTATTGAAGTTACGTTTTATATTTTTTAAAGCATCATAGCATTATAAAGTACTGAGATAAGAGGTGTTTATTCACTGGATCAACAAACGATGAAAAACCAGTAAAGGAACAAGTGTTCCTTTACTGTTTTTTTTTTCTAAGTTAATGAAAATATAAGACAAACTTTAATTTTCTTGTACCTTTAGTGATGTTCCGGATCAAAAGTATGTTAAAAATACGAAAAATAACTTCCAAGCAGTGAGGGAACAGGCATGTTCCTTTACTGGGCATAGATTTCCCAGTGAATGAACAGTATGTGTTAATATGTTGACACTTTAATTTTCAATTCATAATAACAAAAAAAAGTTAACATTTTCCAAGTGGTTATATGTTATAATTTCAAGAATAGGCTTGTTTTTAAATATTTGCATGGCTTATAAATTCATAAAGAGCATTAAAAAATAAACAAAATTAAGTTTTCCTTTACTGGGTGTTCATTCACTGGTAAGAGCTGTTCCTTCACTTGGTCTTCTTACTACTTGTTATTTGAACCTCCAAAACTTTAAAACAATATTATGTAAGTTCTCGACAATTTTTTTACATAATTTGCAATTAGTAACAAATATGTTGACACTGTCATTTAACTAAAATTACGAATTTTGAAATTAATATGATTTTTTTAAAAGGCAAGCGAAGCTTAAGTGTTCCTTCACTGGTTAGTTTACCCTATTAATCTGTTTTATGATACTAATTTCTCATTTTCGTAGACATTAATTGTTATTTTTGTGAATAGAAATTATCTATCAAATCGGATAGTAAATTTACTTGGTTATTCGCTCGAATCTGGATTATATTATTATTTTGTTCCAAGTATTAATTTGAAAATTATAACAAAAACTGATTTATTTTTACTACGCATATTTTACATGAAGTAAAATAACAGAAGTTTTTTTTCCTTTGCATGATAAAAATTGGGATTATGTCATAACAAAAATAGGACACTTACTAAATGTTTAGCATTTTTGCTTAAACTAGCCACAAATCATCATTGAATTTAGATTATATTATAATTTTGTTCTAAGCATAAATTTAAAAATGTTAACAATGACTATTTTTTACAACGCATATTTTGTTTGAAATAAAAAAGAGAGAGAAAAATTATGAGAGAAAGAGATAAAAATTATGGTAATATAATAACGGAAAAAGGATGCTTACTAAATATTTAGCCTCTTAGTTTAAACTAGCTACAAACACTATCGAATTTAGATTGCATTAATTTGTTTTCAGTATTTAAAAGTTATGGCAAAAGCTATTTTATTTTTGCAAGGCATATTTCGTTTAAAATAAACGAGATTTTTTCTTTTGTATAATAAAAATTATGAAAAAAAAGGATACTCACTAAATTTTTATCCTTTCAGTTTAAAGTAGCAACGAACACTATCAAATTTAGATTACATTATTTTGCTCTAATTTTTTAAAAATTATGGTGAAAACTATTTAATTTTTACATTGCACATTTCACTTGAAATAAAAAAAGAGATATTTTCCTCCGTATAATAAAAATTATGATAATAAAATGACAAAAAAAAGGATACTTGCTAAATATTTAGTCTTTTAGTTTAAACTAGCAACGATCACTATTGATTTCAGGATATATATAAATTCTATTTTAAGTATTAATTTAAAAATTACAACAATACTGCTTTATTGTTACCACGCATATTTTGTTTAAAATTAACAAGAAGAGATTTTATCTTTTGAAAAATAAAAGAAATTATAAAAATATTGCAATTTTTGACAATTAATTCTTACCAAAATGCGAAGTAACGAAGTAGAAGCACATTAATTAGAAACTGATCAATAATAATCAGTTCGTAATTAATGAGCATTGCAGAATTAAGATTAATGGTTATTTTTTTAATCTTGACTTGCTCGTTAAAATAATTTGCAATAAGAATCTATTGTTTATTCTCCTTCGGTAAAAAACTTTCATTATGTTTTCAAAACTTATCTCTGAAACTGATCTTGCGAAAAAGGTAGCTACAAAGGATTATTTTTTATTTTAAATCTCGTTCTTATGTTTAGTCAAT